>NW_019154091.1:6636486-6640933 GCF_002288905.1 Enhydra lutris kenyoni | reverse complement strand
AATATATATATCTCTATATATTTTTATATAATTTTAAAACTTTCTATTTTTTTTTTTTATTTTTTTTTTTTTTTTTTTTTCCTGAACAATTGGATGAGATGGTATTCAATTTTAGCCATGAAAGCAAACCAAGAAAGAAGTGGGTTTTCCATGCTAAGGAAAAAACATGGGAAGTTTTAAAAGATTTTAAAGGATTTAAGGATAAGGAGTCTCTGAGGGCTTATAGTGAGGGGACTGAATGTGACCAGAAGGGGAAAATGGGAGGATATAAAACTACATTTTGAAAGGCCTTATGCCATGTTAAGAATCTGGACTTTATCAATGTTTTTCTAACATTAATATGCATATGAATTACCTGGGGATCTTCTTAAACTGCTAATATTTTTTTAAGATTTTTATTTATTTATTTGTCAGAGGTGTGAAGAGAAAGTGCACAAGTAGGGGGAGTGGTAAGCAGAAGGCGAAGCAGGCTCCCTGCCAAGCAAGGAGCCCAATGTGGAGCTTCATTCCAGCCCTGGGACCACGACCTGAGCCGAAGGCAACTGTTTAACCAACTGAGCCACCCAGGCATCCCTAAACTGTTCAATTTGATTCAACAGATTTGAGGTGGAGCTGGAGATGCTGCATTTCTAAGCAGCCCTTGAGATATGGCATGCTAGTAAATATTTAACATTTAAATATTGAAATATTTAACAACTGGCTCTGGAACCAGAGGTCAGAAGGGCATTTGCCAATTCCTGTGGTGTAAACACTCCCACTGGGGCTTATATCAACCTATCAACATGATGTCAGTGAATGTGGAGTTGGAAAGAGACATGTACAATTGGCAGTTTCAAGTCTGTGCATGCTGGCTGTGGGACACCATATCTCCTAGGTGGTGTCCAGTGTTTCTGGTCCAAGGACACCACTTTGAAAAAAAAGTCTCTAGTACAGTGGTTCTCAACCTTGGCTGCACATGAGAATTACCTGCAGGAGATTTTAAAGTCAAGAAGGATAAGTGAAGAAACAAGTTCCTCCCTACCCCAATTCACACATTCAGCAAGTCTTTGAAGACACAATGACAAGATGGTCAGAATTGCTTTATATTTTCCCTTCTTCCTATTGGTTCCTTCTCATGTTTCTACTCTCTCACTCCAATTGCCCAGAACTCTTATCCAGCCCCTCATTTTGCAAACAAATACTGGTTTTCCTTCTTCTTCTAAAAGCCTATAAATTTTATTTTCCTTAAGCCCTTCTCTGTTCTTAGTCCTCTTACAGAAAAAGAAAAGTCTTTTATTTCTTCACTTTAGACTCTGCCTAGACATTGACCAGATATGTAATAATCAGTGCTGTTTTAATAGCTGTTATTATGTAGGTTTTGTAAGGCCAATGGATTGGGACATGTCTGTCATTGATATGATATTTTACTATACTCATAGATCCCAAGAGAGAGTACACATCAAACCATTGGAGACCACATGAGAAACTAGGGGCGTAGGGCATGAGACAGAGAGGTGGGAATTGTGGGCAAGACACTTTACTGGGGATGGAAAAGACAAGGCAGGCTGAGCAGTTTTATGATTGGTTAGTTAAAATAATTTCAGTGGGCTCCGGAGCATGGGGGTCATTACTGGTTATCTGGTGCCTACCCCTGGGTGATTAGCACCAGTGGATAATAGCTCAGAGTCTGGGAACCCAATAAGAAAGGTGGTTGTGGGTGTGGACTCTGAATTGTTTGGTTTGTATTTAAAATGCATGCCCCCTTGAAGAAGACTTCCCTGGAAGAGGAGGTGGGGGGGTTGCAGGGAGGCAGGAGGTCAAAGCAAGATGACTCAGACATCTGATCAGGTTGTTCAGAATAAGGCATGTCCAGCACAGGCCTGTAGGACAGATGTTAAAGTATCACATTTGCAGAATCTAGAAACGTGGATAATACAAACTCATAATGAGCTATAAATGATTCACAGCCCCTTTACCTTTCCTTAGAATAGTTGCGTTTTAAGAGTAGATACTTGGTAGACCAGTGCCTCTGGTTGGCAAAGTCTTTAGTATGTCATTATCAGCATTTATCTTATTATTCAATTGAGCAAAACTCTGAGTATCTGCTACATGCCAGGAAGGCTGGTAAGTGTTGGAGGTGGGAACAGTGTGCCAGGAAGAGGGAGTGATAGAGGAGGAATGGATACGAAACAGCTTTGGGCACTCTGTGCCCTACTGTCTGATGGGAGAGACTGATATGCAAACAACTATCTGGGAAGCAAGGCAAAGGAAATTGAGGCTTAGAGAATCTAGAGGTAGAAGATTTAACAGGTAATCCAGGAAGAGTGGTGATTGTCTCAGCTCATCTTTGACAGAGGCTACAGCGGAAGACAATTAAAAGTAAAAATCACCCAAAAGCCCCAGAAATGCAGATTTTCTGTGGTGATGACTGAAAGGAGGATAATTTCCTCAGTATATCAACACTCCAGGCAGCACAGAGGGTGTTTTTGTTCCGAAATTAAAGAACTTAATTTGTAATTTTGTCTAGAATGAAGGCTACTTCCTCAGCTTCCAGGTCAGCTGCTGAAATCCTAGAGGGCTGGTTGTATCAACTAGAATGTGTTGGCAAGTGTAACAGAAAACCTGCTTCATAATAGTTTAAGCCAAAAAGATATCCCTTGGTTACACACTAAGAAGTCCAAAGGTAGGTGGTCTTAAGCCTGTTTTGCCTTTGTGGTGGGTAGAAAAAAATAACTACAATTCTCTGCAGCAAATCTCATCAAGAAGGTGAGCCTATTTCCATCTCCTGAGTCTGGAGTGTTTTGTCTTTTTCTTGAGCTAATAGAATGCTGCAGAAGCAGAGTTGGACAAGTTTGGAGACTAGGCTTCAGGAGACTTTACATACTTTCTCTTTTACTCTTGAATTCTTTTTTTTTTTTTTTAAGATTTTATTTATTTATTTGACAGAGAGAGAGAGAGAGAGAGATCACAAGTAGGCAGAGAGGCAGGCAGAGAGAGCAGGGGAAGCCTGAGCAGAGGCTCGATCCCAGGACCCTGAGATCATGACCTGAGCCGAAGGCAGAGGCTTTAACCCACTGAGCCACTCAGGCACCCCTTACTCTTGAATTCTAAGTAACCACCACATGAATAAGCTAGGCTAACTTCCTAGAGGATGAGAGACCAGGTGGAATAAAAATGGGTGCACACACACCCCTACCTCTGCATACCAGTAAACTCTCAACTGATTGGGCTGCTGCCCCCGGATATGTGAGTCAGACCTGTTGAGTCCAGAGGACTCATACAGTTGAGCCCAGCCCAAAATGCCACCTATAGAATCCTGAGCTAAGCAAATGATTATTGCTTTAAGCAACTAAGTTTTGGGGTGTTTTGTTACTCTGCAAGAACTAGCAGATACAGCATCTTTGTGATGTCATCAGGAAGTAGGATCCTTTCCCTTTTGCTGTCAATAGACTGTTGTTAACAATAGCTTCCATTTTGGTTAAGAGATGGCCGCTGCAGCTCCAGTCTCCACATCCTTATACTGAAGCACCACAGGTATGAAAGAAGGAAAAGAAGGGGAGAAATGGATGCTTTCCTACAGCTCCAAACTTTTTACAAAGAGCACAAGAGCTCTCAGAAAGTCCCTAGCTGACTAGCCATGGCTGAATCACATAGCCTCCCTAGATCATCCCTGGCAAAGGAAAATGAGATAGTATATATAAAGTCATTACATATTTATAAAAAAAAAAAAGAGGATGAAGTGAGTTTTGAAAGAGGAAAAGGATGTTATTTAGGAAAGAGATGTTATTTAGTAAATTAGCAATCAGTGTGAGGAAGACCTTCCAATGTTAAAGAGAGAAAAATGAGCTGTGTGAATGTGTGCAACCTAAGCAAATTCATCATAAAAGTTAAGAACAGTTTATATACAATGAAAATCAAGTGAAAAGAGAAGTAGTCAGAAAATTGAGAAAACTGGAGCTTAATTTTATGTTTGGCACTGGCATATGACTGGCATTTCATTTCAAAGTAAGAACACCTTTGTTGTAAGATCTCTACACATGCTAGATCGAGTTGACCCAGGCCTCAGAATCAAGCACTTGACACTGTAGAAGACACCCCAAGTATTTATTTGATTTCTATAGACACAGGGAGAAAGTTTGAGTGTGCATATATTTTTAGGGCCAGAAAGTTTGGGAGAAAGGCATTTTATGTGACAAGCAACACAGCAGGGAATATCCTACTCATAACATCATAATTTGATTTGTGCCTTTAAAATTATCTTTTTTTTTCATTTTTTTAAAATTTTTTATAAACATATATTTTTATCCCCAGGGGTACAGGTCTGTGAATCGCCAGGTTTACACACTTCACAGCACTCACCTTAGCACATACCCTCCCCAGTGTCCATAACCCCACCTCCCCTCCCAACCCCCCTCCCCCCTGCAACCCTCAGTTTGTTTTGTGAGATTACGAGTCACTTAAGGTTTGT
>NW_019154091.1:6610000-6636386 GCF_002288905.1 Enhydra lutris kenyoni | reverse complement strand
ATGGACATCTAGGTTCTTTCCATAGTTTGGCTATTGTAGACATTGCTACTATAAACATTCAGGTGCACGTGCCCCTTTGGATTACTACGTTTGTATCTTTAGGACAGCATGGATGTTCCTCAAAATGTTGAAAATAGAGCTACCCTATGACCCAGCAATTGCATTACTGGGTATTTACCCTAAAATTATCATTCTTATGATAGAAAATCCATACAATCACAGCACGGTTACTTATTTTATTATAGTAACAAACCTGAGAACCAGATAATCTAAATAAGGCAAAAACATAGTGTTACTAAAAAGAACAATTTATAATTGAGATTCCAATAGCTGGTACCTGAGGTGTGGTTATTTTCTGTTAGAAGCTTTCAAAACAAGGAGTTTCCATCACCTGTGGAGCAAAATCAAATACTTGGAGGAAAGGAAACTTGCAAGAACTTGCTGTTTGGATTGAAAGGAGTATTTCCCCAATGAATGTTTCTAGACAAGTGTGAAGTGTGGGCACAACAGGTAGTTTGCTTTTATAAGATGAAATTAAAAGTAATTTGTGATTAGAAACACAAAACAAATCAAGGAGTTTACTCTTGAGAGGGCTTGCAGGGGTTTGTGAAGATAGGTCTTCAATACTTGAGCTTCATGTAAAGGAAAATTAGACTCATTAAGTGGCCAACGCTTGGCACTTTTTTGAAGGAAGGATGGCAAAAAGGAAAGACGAAGGGAGAAAGAAAAGAAGGAAGTATAAATATGAATAAACATAGAAAGTGTGGGTCTGGAAATCAAAACAAAGTTTCAAGAACACAGATTTGGGCTCCACAGGAGGAACAACTTAAAGAAGAAATTTCAATCAAGGGGAACTTTGGGTTGCCCACTAAAGTCAAGGGGTGCATGTCACTTGAAATATTCAAGGAAAAGGTACATGGTAACTTGTTAAGACTGTCATAGGGAATGTTCATGTCATCGATGACATGGTGGTATTTAATGTCCTTTCTAAATCTGAGACGATATGCATTCTAATATATATACAACGCCGGTTTGTTTAGGTATCAGGACTAGACATAGTCATAATTAGGAATGAGCTGACAGCTTTTCTTCTTTTTTTCTTTTCTTTTTTTTTCCCAAAACTCCTACTTCTATCTTTCTCTATATCAATATTTTTTCAAAGTCCCCTTTCCTCTCTGTATCAATTTTCCCTTTCCCTTTCCCTTAACCCATATCAACATGGTCACAATAATCACTGTCTTCAAAGCAAGAAAGAAAATGAATCTTATTAACTCACTTGTGTTAGGTACTAGAGATTCAACCAGTGATTTCCCCACCAGATATATTCCCGTTCCAAAAAGACCAAGAGGAAATGCAATGCTTGGGGCAAAAGAATGAGAGAAATCACTGAGCATGGTGTTCTAGACATCAGGCTTGCAGACATGTTTCTTGCTTGTAAAAGATATCTCCTTTCCACACTTCAAGGCTTGAGGTTGACCACTCCCACTTGAAGTCTATCCTGTCAAAACCTGATGAATACTTGGCAGTCATCTAGATGCTGTTGCTAATAAGAACTTTGAGTTTGGTTAAACAGATGAAGTAATAGCATCATTATCTCTCCTGCCTCTTATTTCAGAAAACAACCATGACTCCAGCATCCACTGCTGTGGGTAATTTTTGTGTGATTTATATTTGCTGACACAACTAAAAAAGAGTATAGAAATGGACTGATAAGAGTAATCCATATGCCATCCAGCTTCTTGGAAAAAGAGTACTTTGTATATAATGTGTTCTGAACACTTCCCATTCATGACCACATGTGAGAAGAATTCACATGCTCTCAGAAACACCAAAATAACCCCCCCATGATCTCATCATGTCTTGCCTGGACACCTAAAGTACCTTCCAAACTGCAGTCACGGTCCTCTGCAATCAAATTCCCTTAGTGCCTCCAGTCACCTTGTGAGATCACATCAGATCATGTCACTTTGCTGCTCACAGTCTTCCAATGTCTCCACATGGTCAGCAGAACTAAGTCCAGACCCTCCCGCCTGCTACACAGAAAACTACCACAGAAATCCTCTTCTCCTGACAGTCCCACACACACACGCACACACAGTCCTTTCTTAAGCCATGGGTCTCCGTTATTTTTGGAAAGTTTATCACAGTTTTAAAAAAAACATTTTATTTATTTACTTTTTAAAAAAGATTTTATCAATTTGACAGAGAGAAAGAGAGAGTGAGAGAGGGGGGATGGGAGAGGGAGAAGCAGGCTCCCTACTCCCAATACAAGGCTTGATCCCAGGACCCTGGGATCATGACCTGAGCCAAAGGCAGATGTCCAACTCACTGAGATACCCAGGGGCCCCTAAAATTTTTTTTATAATTAATTCCTGTCTCATGTCCTGCCAGATATCACTTCTTTCACCTACACATGTACCTAGTGGTGGAGCCATTCTTCTATCCTCTACTGAAAAAAAAAAAGGAAGATCATGACTATCTCATTGTACTTAGGATAAAATTCAGAAATGTTACCATCCCACAGGGTCTTGCTTGATCTACTTCCTTTCCACCTCTGCTTTTCATTCTCCCACATAACCTGGGTTCCAACAACACTGACCTTTTTGTTTCATCCAAACTGCCCCATTCTTTTCTGCCTCAGGAGCTCTCCCTGGAGCACCTTGTCCTGAGTTTTGGCCAGTGCCATTTCCTCAGTGCTATCTTCTCTACCACTTCTATAGTTTCCTTGAAAGCACTTATTACAACTTAAAATACAAAAGGAAACTGTTGGATTATTTGTGTTTATCTCTCCCTCTATGAGGACAAGTTTTAAGAATATTCCTAATTTGTACACCAATAAGAACTAGTATATATTTTTGAATGAAAAAATGATCAGATGCTAAAGAATAAACCATAATTCAAAGCCAGTTTTGTGAATCCACCTTCTTCCTCCCTTTTTTGGGCATTTCTTCATTTAGGTAAAGTCTGCTTTTTCTTAAAATTGTATGTATACCACAAAATCTTTTTGGAAACTAGGGAGAAGTTTCTTGAGGAAATTGTAGAGGCTCCTCAAATCTAAGAAGTTTAATTGATTTTATTAAGATTTCCCAGAAAGGTCACCTATAAATCATCTTTCTTTATGAAACAGGTTCAATAATAATAGTGCTTTTGAAATCAGTTTGGGCAGTTCCGTATAAACAGAATGAAAATTGCTTATGTTTTAGATATGTTAGGATTAAGCATTTAAATATGTGATATGGCAAATCCCAGATATGACCTTAGAGTTGTCTGGAAATTTTATTAAAGGATAATGGTGTTCCCTGCATTATCTCTTGAATGGATAAAATCAGGAGGGAGGAAAGATGAAATTTGGCTTCCCCAAACTTCAAGCTATGGTGAAGATATTATAATACCTACCTTATTGTGTTGTGATGACTAATTAAAATAATATTAGGAATTCCCCCAAAATGCTGGTCCTTAGTAGGCATGTAATAAATAGAAGATACTATTATTATTTATCATGTTAATATTATTATCATCATGCCTCTTAAAACTGTATGTGAATAGTGTTATTCTGGAGCTAATAATAAAAAAGCAATGAATGATATTGCTGAAATGGTCATTTTTGTGCAACTGCAAAACTTTAAAAGCTTCAGTGACTCCCCATTGCCAATTGGATAAAGTCCCAGTTCTCTAGCAGGGCTTTCCAAATCTTTTACAAAACAATGGTCAAGGGGACGCCTGGGTGGCTCAGTTGGTTGGACGACTGCCTTCGGCTCAGGTCATGATCCTGGAGTCCCGGGATCGAGTCCTGCATCGGGCTCCCGGCTCCGCGGGGAGTCTGCTTCTCTCTCTGACCTCCTCGCTCATGCTCTCTCTCACTGTCTCTCTCTCAAATAAATAAAAAATAAAATCTTAAAAAAAAAAAAAAACAATGGTCAAGGAACATGAAAACAGAAGAGGAAATGTGAAAGGTCAATGAACATTAAATTAATATTTGGCATCACTGATACTCAAAGAAATATAAATTGAAACAAGAGCATGCCATGTTTCCAGGAAAGGACAGATGTTGTTGAGAATGTGGAGAAAGGGGAACCCTCTTACACTGTTGGGAATGTGAGTTGGTGCAACCACTCTGGAAAATAGAATGGAGATTCCTCAAAAAGTTGAAAATAGAGCTACCCTATGACACAGCAATTGCACTCCTAGGTATTTGCCCCAAATACATAAAAAATGTAGTGATCCAAAGGGGAAACTGCACCCCTATGTTTAGAGCAGCAATGTCCATAATAGCCAAACTATGGGAAAAGCCCAGATGTTCATCAAGAGATGAATGGATAGGGGTGCCTGGGTGGCTCAATGGGTTAAGCCTCTGCCTTCAGCTCAGGTCATGATCTCAGGGTCCTGGGATCAAGCCCCACATCGAGCTCTCTGCTCAGCGGGGAGCCTGCTTCCTCCTCTCTTTCTGCTTGCCTCTCTGCCTACTTGTGATCTCTCCTGTCAAATAAATAAATAAAATCCTTAAAAAAAAAAGAGATGAATGGATAAAGAAGTGTGTGATGATATATTATATTTATTATATAATATAATATATATTATATTATATTATATATTATATATTATATATATTTAGTACATATATATACATTACATATAATATTATCCAGACATTTAAAAAAATGAAATCTTGCCATTTACAACAATGTGGATGGGACTAGAAAGTATTATGCTAAGTGAAATAGGGCAATCAGAGAAAGACAATTATCATATGCTCTCACACATATGTGGAATTTAAGAAACAAAACAGAGGGTCATAGGGGAAGAAAGGGAAAAATAAAACAAGATGGAATGAGAGGGAGATAAACCGCAAGAGACTCTTAATCATAGGAAACAAACTGAGGAGCATAGAGGGATGGGGTACCTGGTTGATGGACATTAAGGAGGGCACTGGATGTAATGAACACTGGGTATTACATAACACTGATGAATCACCGACCTCTCCCTCTGAAACCAATAATATATTATATGTTAATTAATTTGATTTAATTAGAGAAAAAAGAAAGGTAGGTATTAAAAGGTAGGTATTAAAAGCATGCTATGCTTCACTAGCAATTAAAACTGTTTTTGTGATAATATTTACTGGGGTGAAGGTAAAATGAAAGAGGGATTTTCACATTATCTCTTATAGAAAAAAAATCACTAAAATAATTTTGAAAGAAATAAATAACATGTCAGGAACCTTGAAAGTATTCTTATTTTTCTATCCAATAGTTCCATTTCTAACAACAAAATTGCTAATATTTGAGCCAACTGTGCTGAACACCTCATATACACTATCTGATAAATAAAAGTGAAGAAAATAATCCAAAAATTACCAAAAAAAAATTTATAAAGAAAATGGTCAATACAGCATTGCTTATAATGGTTGAAATTTTTTAAAACTCAACTAAGGGATTTTTTTATTCATTGTGGTATATTATGCAATCATTGAAATTATGATTATGAAGAAGGGATAACAGAATTATGTATTAGTTATAATTTTATTTGCAAAAAAGCAATACATAGAATTTTGTATTTAATTTGATTTCAACTATACCAAAATAGGTTTGTTTTGTTTGTTTGTTTGTTTGTTTTTTAAAGCACAGAAGAAAGACTGGAAAGAAATACACCAAAATATTAGCAATGATTTCCACTGCAAGGTGGGATTATGGATAACTTTAAAAAATTTGCCTTTATACTTTTTAAAACTTTCAATTTTTAAATAATAAATGTGTTTCATTACTTTTGCAATTAAGAAAAAACTACAAAATTCTCTAATCAAATATACCTCTCAACAATAGTCTTTCACTATTCACCCCAGACCACTTCTGTAGACTAAGCTTCACCAAGCTTCCATTCCAACCCATTCTGAACCTGAATTAGGTGCTGTGTTCTTACATACCACTATGCCTTTCTAAGTATAACATTTCCTTTATCATGTTCCCTTTGTCCTATTGCCTCCATGACTCATCCTTTAAAGCCACCCTCCAATATGTCCTCCTCAAATAAGTCTTCCTATTAGGCGGTAAGGTGAAGTTCTTCCTCTGAGAGCTCACTGGTCCTTGAACACTTCCAGTTCAGCACTCGTTATACTATTCTATGCTACAATTTGTTATCTTGTCCACCTTACAAGAGTTGGCAATTTTTCACGACTCTTCTCACTTTCATGGTGCCAGCCATGTTGGTTGGATAGAGAGATGGGCAGGTGGATGAATGCATGGAAGGACATATGGATAATAACTTCATATTAAGCTTAGAGTCATTCCACAGTTCAAGACTGACTGGGGAGAACCAAGAGGGCCTTTCAAATAAGAATGAGGAATGTACAAAACATCTAATATTACTTGGTCAATTAATAGAAATACCACGTTTGGCAAAATAAAAGGAAATTATACACATTCCTTCCAGTACCCATCCCCCCCCCCCCAAAAAAAGATACTTAAAAAAAAAAAAGTCATGGGAAAAGAACTTAAGCACTGAATTTTTGTATTTGTGAATTTGAGTTGAAGATCTAATTTCAGATGTTGGCTTTTTGGGTAGGTTTCACAACTTTGCTCTAAGTTTTTGAGTTTTGAAACTGTTCCAGGGGCTTTAAGCAGAGGCTGATCTTGAAATAACTCTGACCAGAGCACTGGGAGATAAAGCATTTTCTTGAGTGTGATGCAGACAGCAATACTTTTTATAGTTGCCAAATATTATTTTTCATCAAACCTGTAGAAAAGTTTTCAACCTGCCCTAATTTTTACCAATGAATCTAATAGACCTGGATTAAACTGCAGGGAAGATGAGAACATAAATTTCATTCCTTTCATTCCTTGTAATATTAAGGTTTGTATTCTTTCCAGCTGTAATAACCTCTAGACTTCAACAAAATTGAAAACCTTTAAATAGCCTTTCACAACCTTTCAGTGGAGTAATGAAGTTTTAAGTGCTCACCGGGGATTTTTCAGTTCAGAAATATCTAAGCAGCAGTAGATATTAAAATCTAATGTTTACTTCAACTCTTTTACAGCCTAATGGGTTTTTCTGACAGTGTAATTTTTAAAAGGTTGAGTTTCATTTATTAATATAGTGTACTCATCCTGGAAACCTTTCTTCTTTAAGGACTCTGATGGGAGTCTTATGGTTAAACCTTGGTTGAAAGCCAGAGGAATCAGCAGGGACAGGGAAAACAGAACCCTGCGAAAGGATTCATGAAGCCTGCACCAAGCAGGTTGTTTTGGGTTTAGAAAATGGGGGAAAGTCCTCTCTTTATGACTTAAACACTACAGGAGGTGAAAAAACAAACTCGGGATGGAGAGCTCCTGTGTGCCCATAATTATGAGTGTGTGAGTCACTGGAGTTCACACAGTTGCTCACAACCAAAAGGTCTGCCTGGGAAATCAGATGTTCACTAAACTGATGGGAGGATACTGTTCTCTGGAGCTGCTCTACCAGGAGCCAGCAGGAGGGTGTTTGGAAACCAAGGAGAAATTGCAGGGTGAGCAACAGGCGAACCCACACTTAAACAGAGAGAGGATGTGATTTGGAAAGATTCCATTTTACATATTGTATGCTGAAACCAGTGTGCAGGGAAAGGCTGAGTGAGTTCCAACCAAGTGGTAATAAAAAAACAAATGCCACTTCTCACATGCATAATGCCTCCATGTAGTTAATGGAGATTTGCAAGATAAGTACACTAGAGTGAAAAGGGGCAGAATTTATTTCCATTGACTATGATGTAGTAAAGCTACTCTCAGGTATATATATCATCCGGTGTGCTATTCTAAATTATGAAATAAAAGTGCCACTTGAGGATGTAATTGAAAATAATACTGTAAAGTAGAGAAGCTTGATGGTCATAAAGGATAGATAGGTTGGCATATTCATCATCTTCACATTTCACAAATATAGATATATAGATACATATCTATAATCTCCCCCCAAATTGACATCTTGTCCTATTGGATAAGACAATTTCAAAAAACACAAAACATGCACTGAATTATCCCTTTGACAATTTTGCAATATCCCTTTGACAAAAGTATCAGGAGTCATTATAACTACATATGGGGTATTCATAACTTTTTAGAGAACTTTTAAAATTTGGATGAGCAAAACAAAGCCAAAATTTCTTATAATCCCAATGGCCATAGGCAAAAAAAATCCAGTACTGGGGATACAATTTTTCAGTAGATTCATTTTAACATTGCATCATGAGGATGTTTTTATATATCCTTTTCTATAACATAATGATTACATAACATTGCTTTAATTATTCTGCTATAAAACTTTGATAAGGACCCAAACAAGAATCATTAAAAAACATGATCTCTCATTCCATTCAAAAGCTCTTATTTGAATGATTAACTCTAACCTTGACTTCTTGGCCAAGATCTCATCCTTTTTCTCCAGCTGCTTTGGTGGATCTCCACTTCGGGTCACCATAAAGTTGACATACCTCAAAGAAAGCTCATCATTTTTCCTTCCTTTCAATCTCTCATTTATACCCATTGTGGTTTCTCAGCATTTCCATCTGCTTTTTTGCTTCTTTTCCTCATCTAGCTTCTGCAGTCCATATATTACCAAGTATGGTACACTTAGTTCTTCTGAACATCTCCAACACTGATGCCCACGGTGACTCTGAGTATACACCTGTAATGCCTCATTTGTCATTAACCAACTGATCTCTCCTGTATCTCTTCTCTCCTAATTTCAAGTCATATTACCTTTTGATGCTGAAATGATTGACTTAATTCATTTCATCAGTCACTCAACAAGTATCTATTTTATGCTATGTGCCAGGCAATGTGAAACAAAATTATATCCTTCCTTACTCAAAGAAGTTATAGTCTTATGGAAGTAACAATATTAACCCAACAATTATAAAATGAACATTAGGATCAGTAGGAACATAGAACAAGAAACACCTAATCCTTTCTGAAAGACTCAGGAAAGATTCCATCTTTCTTAAACAACAATATTTTAATGTCACATCCATATCAAGAAAATCCCTAACTGCCTTTTATAGCAGGTTTCTTGACTCTATAAAATCACCCCCTCTTCAATCTGTCTAAACCATTTTCTAACTTCTCCATACAAACCCTTCACTCCAGTTAATTCCTCTCTCACCTCTCTGTTGTTGAACATGCTCTTTCCTTACCCAGAATACTTGCCCCACTCCCTTTCAATTCTCCAATCCTAACTAGACATCTGGGCCCATCTCTTTCACCCAGACTCCCTGACATGCCAGCCAACATTGATTTTCCTCTTCTCTGGCCTTCTAAGGCAATTATTAAAATAGTTCCCATTTTGCTTAACTCTTTTGTGTGTGTCCTGCATCCTTAAGTAGACTGTTGGATCCTGGAAAAATGATTTCTTCATATCTTCAGCATTATATGTGTCATATAATTTAAATAAATACACTTTACCAGAAGAGTAAATTAGTAATTTCATAAAGTATTTAACTATGGTAGATAGCTCTTCATTATTCATTTATTATTTTATGACTGTATCACACTGTATATCATTTGATAGTGTAGCTTTTGTATAATTGTTTGCATAATTGTACACACACACACACACACACACACATAAGGAGCATAACTTGAATTCATTGACCATTTGACAAATATAAAAAGTAAGTGCCCACTGCAGTGTCAAACACTGCACTAAATATTAGGGACTCACTGGTGAGCAAGCCTGACATGATACCTGCGCAGCCTGGGCACAGAGTCTGTGTTGTGATAATGCCCCATTCAGAGAGGTGAGTGATGCTAAGGAAATGCATGGCACTAAGCAGAATCTAACATAATCTAGGAAGTCAGGAAAAGCTTCTCAGAGACAGTGACATTTAAATTATTTCCCTAGGGATCATAGGAGTCAGCAAAGTAATGAGAAAATGGCAGATGCCAGAGTAAACAGCAAGCACAAAGACTGGTAGGTAGAATGAACATGTTATTATTGGGGATCTAGAAAAAATTCAATATGGCTAGAGTAATAAAATGAAGGGAATGAAAGCTGGAGCTAAGGAAGTGTGTGAGGGTCTGATCATGTCAAAAGACTTTGCACTTGCCCTTAAGCATGCTACCAGATTTTTACAGACTTTAAAGAAAGTGGATGGCATGAACAGGTCTATATTTAGAATGTTTAAGAGGCAAAATGGAGCATGGAATGGAGGAGAGTAAGACAGGTTAGTTAAGAGATTAGTTGCTATAGTCCATGGGGAGGCTGATGGTAGCCTAAATTAACTGTGGATAGAATTTAAATGGAGGTTGAAGAACTATGTAAGAGAAAGAATTAAGAGAACATGGTACCAGAACAAAAATCACAGTCGGTTACTGGACTTGGAAAATACAAAGAACCTTTCCAGAATCGAACAGGCATGGGTCAAGTTTTGGCTTTTCCTGTCTGCGGGACTTGGGCCAAATTACTTAGCCCTTTCTAGACCAGTTTGCTTGCTGACACAATGGTGATTATAGCTGGCTCATGGAAGCTGGGAAAAGGTGACTCCAGTAAAGTAATATAGGCTTACTTGACGTCTTAAAATCTACTTGACACAGTGTTCAGTGTATAGGAAGTACTCAGAAATGGTTAGTCCTTTTTCATTCTTCTCTCCTGCACATGTGAGCAAACTGTCATCAGCACAAGGATCAGTTCTCTAGCAAAATCATACCTCAATATGGCCTTTTATTGAAAATCATTCTGTGGCAACTGTTTAGCTCTCTTTGTACAATCTACCTGCATGATGGTGAGGGCTTGGGCATAATTAAGCAGTTCAAGGGCTATTGACAAATGTGTTGGCATAAGGCAGGAGAAAAGAATGGCAGAGAGGAGGGAAAGCACAGACAGGGGGAGATGGAAAAATAAGAAAAGAGAAAGAAAAAGCCTTGAGTCTAGAGGGTGGATAAAATTTATCACCTAGATGCTTTCTTCAGTTCTATCATAAATTTATACATGAAGAGGATTTGCTTTGGGGAAGATTGAAAATTTGCCAGGGTACAAGTTTCAGTTTCCAGCAACTTGCAAAGAGAAATATTCTTAGTACAGCTAACTGTTTTATGGCCTAACCCAGATGGAGCATATGTTTATATTTGAAGGGTTATTTCCAGTATTTATTTATCACTCCAGTGAAATGTTAATCCCACATAAATTTTCCAGTTTTAAGTTTCAGATGAGTAATTTAAACCTTGTGACAAAAGAGTGACCACATTCATCTTTTATTCCAATGATTAACTGTGGCTTTCTTTTGGTGAGCTTCACTGCACTCCTTGTCACTCTTTGCTTGCCCTTTGTCTTGCCTAGCTTTGAACTCTCCTAACCATACTGCATGAATGCTATTCCAGCGTCCCCTTCTTTGGAGGATGTTCAGATCTCTAGCATTCTTTAAACACCTAGCTGAGCCCATAAAGTTCAGATATATCTGATCTACAATCAGAGTGCCCTATCCCCTTTAGATCTGGTGGACACATGACCCACACTGGTTCAGAGTCTTTCTCAGGACTTCCTTATAAGAAAAAAGACTCTGGGGCGCTTGGGTGACTCAGTGGGTTAAACCTCTGACTTCGGCTCAGGTCATGATCTCAGGCTCTTGGGATGGAGCCCCGCATCTGGCTCTCTGCTCAGCTGGGAGCCTACTTGCCCCCGCCTCCCCTCTCTGCCTGCCTCTCTGCTTACTTGTGATCTCGGTCAAATGAATAAATAAAATATTTTAAAAAGAGAGACTCTCATTTCTATAATATTACAAACTGATAGGACAAGCCAACCACAAGAATTTCCAGCCTGAAAATGAGGCCAAGAGAAAAGAAAGTAAAGCAGAGAAGTAATGAAGACAAGACAGGCCCTGATGATATTCCTTGAGCACCTGCACCCAGGCACACCCGAATCCACCAATTCCTGCTGTGGTTGAGTTATGAGAACCAATATGGTCTATTGCACTTTGCTTCAGCTTCTTGGTTGTGGCTTCCCATCACAATAAGAAATGCCAGCCTACTTTCATATTCAATAATACCTAAATTGCTTGTATATTGATAAAAATATTTGCTAAGAAATACCTAGAAATGTTTTATTGGAATTCTATCTAGATCAAGCCTTTAGCCTAGTTTTATATTCTATATCTCTCTCATAAATGTTAATTTGACAAACTTCAAATAAAGGTGCTTCCACTTCACCTAAGCTATGGACATTTACAAAAGAATATTTGTTACTTTGTAGATTCAAGATGTTGAGGAAACGGTGTAGCATATTAGAAAGAACACACACTTTGAATTGAGTCCTGGAATAATATCCTATGTCGGCCACCTAATAGTTGTATGATTTTTCACAAAATAATAACTATGCTGAGCCTCAAACTTCACATCATTAAAAGGGAAGAAATAATGCATCCTCACTTTGGGGAAGATTAAATGAAACCACATTTATAGAGTACTAACTCCTTGAGGGTAAGGTATCAGTTTTGTTCCCTGTTATATTCCCAGGCCCTAGAATAGTGTTTAGTGCACATTATGTGCTTATTAATTATTTGGGTCAAACAGCAATGGTCTGGTACCCAAAGAGTGTTCAACGCACAACAACTAGCAGGGAGGTGGAAATAATGATGATATGCACTTGAGCTAGTGAACCGTGTCACTCCAGGAAAAGAAAGTAACCTCGTAATTTTGCAGTAAAAATTTTTGAAGATATTTCTTACCTAAAATGACCCCCTGACATTATGGAGATTGACAAATGCTTGGCTCAGTAGGATGTATCGTTATAACCTAAGAACATAAACAAAAGCCATACTTTTTCCATTAATATTAATGAACAATGGTAAGCATGCACTGAGTACAGCATTCAATGCTATAAATGCCACAAGAGCAACAATCATAAGAATAATGTTAATAATAACAGATAAGTTTTCCTGATAAGTACTTTTTTGTGCCTGGTACTCCTCTGAGTACTTGGCGTGTTTTAGTGTATTCATTTCCATGAAAGTTCTGTGTCCTTGGCACTACTATTATCCTCACAATTTTACAAGTGAGGAAACTGAGGCTTGGGGCATTTAGATAAGTTGTCCAAGGGCAGACAACACCAGTGGAGCCAGAATTTGAACTCTGTTGGCCTGGCTCCAGATCCCATAGTCCATTACATATTCAGATCTTCATAAAGAGCCCCCAGAATGTGAGAAGCAGATTTTAGAGTATGTGGTGTAATGGTAAACAGACGATGGATAATACAGTATGGAGGTGATTTTCTTTGTCTTAAAGACTGAATAAAACATGGAAAAGTGTACCAGAATCCAAGTTGGGTTTTCTCAGCTAGAAGACAGGGCCAGAAGTAGAAACAATGTGATGTGTTTTCAAGACTCTACCCTGTCGGCAGGCCCCGGGGCTTGGATATTTCTCAGTGCAAACAAGGCCTCTCCAACCAGCTCTGTTCTCCTTGGACACAAATGTCTCTGAACCATCCTTCTTTTCTCTCTTTCTCCTCATCCCCATCACATAGCTTTTCATGACGTATACCTGAATAGTGTTTACTTAATTCCTGAGAGAAGGATTGCAAACAGTAATTCACACAGGAGCTGAAGATTAATTCTCATTCCGTGGTCTTTGCCTAATGGAATAGATCTAATTTCTTCCCACTGAAACTATCAAATAGTACTCTATCCTTTCAGACTTCAGTCTCTGCCCCTTTACTTTGGATACAGCTGGAAGGGTAAGCTTTACCAATGCTACCTTTGAGGGACTTTCCCTTTCCAAAAGCTATGGCTGCCTGCTAACAATAGAGAAAAGTCCAAGTTTCTTAAAGCAGCATTTGGCACTCTGAACTTCTGCTCAATCCACCTGTTGGAATGCATCCTCTGCCATAGCCTTACACCTGTTTTCCTGTTCCCTGTGCACACCCGTGTGCTGTCACTTCTTCACCATTTCCTCCATTCTTCTCTATATCTGACACCTCCTTTGCCTTCGCTCTTTCATTCAGTTCATTCATTTACATTATTTGAGCATTTTCTGGAGGCCAGTCACTATTCTAGGCTCTGGAACATGACATTCATCAAGTGGGATGAGGTCTCTACTCTCACGGAGCTTTTTTCTTAATAAATGAAAACAGAACAAATCAACACAAGAATTTCAGAGAGTGGTAAATGCTCTGAGGATAATAAAACAGAGTGATGTGGCAGAAAGTGAGTGTATGTGCAGGGGTGTCATTTCGCTGGGTGTTCAAGGAAAGCTATTTCTGAGTGGATGACATTTGATCTCAAACTGAATATCAAGAAGGAGCCAGAGATTTCAAGGGGGAGAGCTCAGCAAGTAGCCCTGATATTCAAATATTATCTGCTCTTGAAAGCCTAGTTCAAATGCCACCTCAGCCTCAAACCTCCTCGTATCTTCCCACCTGAATTCCAGCCCATAATACTTTACCTTCCTTGCAGGGCTCACCACTTTATACCTTGGATATTGGCTACTTACGTACGTGTCTTCCTACCCTACTAAAATTTCGAATTCTCAAAGATCTGCTCTTCTTTTTATCACCTACAATGCTTAGTCCAATAATAATACAGAAATACTATTTCTTATTTAAAAATATTAATAAATATAATATATAATATAAAATATAATATACAGTAGAATAAAATAAATTTTTCTTTATTTTTCTTTTATTAATTAATTTATTTATATTACAGAAGTAATATTTCTTGAATGAAAGAATGAATGAACAAAGGAAAATGGTGGGATTTTATTTCATCTATGGCAGGGATGGGGAAGACAGATATGAGGGACACAGAATCCTCAAGTGTCTCAAAAAGTGTCACAAAACCTGTGAATGAGGCTTTTTTTTTTTTTTTTTCATGGAGAATGAAATTCATTTCCCAGTTGACCTGCTTTGGTGGAGAAGTCCTACATAAATCTCTTTGCTGATGATTATTTTAAGTGTCTGTTTTTTAGGGGAGCATGTTGAGTTTTTTCAGACTCTGAAGCCATAGGGAAATTCTTTAAAAAATCTATATAGTCTAAAGCTTGGGCATGATTTGATGAATTTAATCGTATGGAGCTGGAGGTAATTGTAGTACCGGTTTCTTAGTAAAGTTGGTATTCAATGAAAGTGACAAGGCTGACAACTTCATTAACAGCATTGACATTAAGCAACACTGACTGTGTCTTACAGTTAAATAGGGAAGGAAAAATTACAATTTTGGTACGTTTTAATCAAACTCCACTGGTAGTCCATGTCAGATCTACTCTTATTATTTTGTGTGCTATTTTTTTTTTTTCCAGTATGCTCCTCCTTTAAGTGTAGCTGGGGAGATGTTCCTCTCCCAGCCCCCTCTCTGCATAGTAACCAAGAAAGGTTCAGGATGAGATGTGCATATTGTAGATGATAGATTAGTTTAGAGCTCTGTCTCTGGCATGCAACATTCCTCTCGTGGTGTCTGACAGACAGTTGCTAACATTCATCTGCAGCACGCTTACAGCCAGAGAAAGATGCCCCAATACAGTGTTTATTACCTTTCTAGAACCACTGTTGCTTTCACATATTTTCCAGTAGGTGAAATACCTTTGTTCTTGACTAAGAAGGAATTCTGAATAGAGATTTAGTTTCACTTCCCCAATTAACCTTAGAGAATAAATGCAGGGAAATATAGCAGGAAATATACTATAAGACAATAAGACAGAGGGATGGCACACTTTGTGTCATGTGTTAGCAACAAATGAAGTTCAAGGTTTTATTTATTTATTTTTTTAAGATTTTATTTATTTATTTGGCAGACAGAGATCACAAGTAGGCAGAGAGGCAAGCAGAGAGAGATGAAGGGAAGCAGGCTCCCCCTTGAGCAGAGAGCCCGATTGGGGGCTCAATCCCAGGACCCTGGGATCATAACCCACTGAGCCACCCAGGTGCCCCCCAGTTCAAGGTTTTAAAATACAGTTGAATTTGGGTCAAAGGTCTTGTAAAATCACGTCTTTTCCAAGTGGTGTGAATATAAATCTTTTAAAAAATTATGAGGGATTTTCCATTTTCCCATTTCTTACATTTGTGGTATGTTGATGACAATAACTCGCTCTATAAGAAATCAGCATTTTGACACTTCTCATTTGAAACATTTTCATTTCATACATTGTGTTTCTTGTCAATGTTTGAAAAAATCATCCTTTTTGAATGCATTTTCTGGGTGTGTATGTCTTTAACAAATAACTCTCAAAGGGACATTAAAATAAAATAAATAAAGATAAAATAATTTGACACCCAAAGTTCTTTTATAAAGTTGACCACAAAGGTTTGTATAGAATTTTAAGTTATATCCTTCTTTTATTATCCCTTCAGCAACACAGCTTTTTTTTTTTTTTTTCCAACACAGAACAACCTTTGACATTGAGCACTGTCTGAGCCAGATCACATGCCCAAAATTGGTAATAATGAATCTAGTTCTCAGGTAGAGCCGAGCTGTCACCTAATTTTCCTGAGACATAGTGTCAGACGGATAATGCCAATGTGTCCACAATGACATAGTTGGGTCTGCACTATTGGGATGTGACACAATTTTAAGAATGTCCATGTCAAAAGGACAGTGCTTGGCTTCCATCAAGGCAAGACATGTTCTTATAAAAAATATAAATTTTATGTTCAAATGAAACACATGGGGAGAAAATGTCTGTGTGAAATCTCTTTTTGCCTTTGTGCATTTTCTCTCTTACCCTCTGAAGAGTTCCCACAGGACCAGCACTAAGCTTCTCTTCATTAGAACCCAGATTTCAATTTAAATTTTAATTAGAATAGATGACTAGAATACTTACCATTCTCTGTAGTTTCTGCATAGAGCTAATCAGCATCTAGAAGCATGCCCCATGTTTTCATAAAAAGATTGGGATCTTATTCCACAAAGACTTACTGTTATCCATAAAATTATTTCATACCCCATCACACCCCTATTTCTGTGGATGAGTCATGTTTGGAAAAAAATATTGTTCTTCCATTTACATAATAACAAAATCCAGCAGAAAACTCAATTTTAAATATGTACAAAACTTTATAAGATTATAGCTTTACTAACAAACATCCCATAAACCCCTGGACTTTCCTCCCAGCATTTCCAGTATAATTTTGAATACTGTAATAATCTCTACAAACTAAAATGGACATGTTAATAATCATACAATATCCAAACTATTCCATAACCCAAACTGGTTTCATGTTAATAAATACAGATCTGAGTTTTCATTTTTAATGACTGCATAATCGACACCTAAGTTTTTTGCACTTTAGAGTTTACAGAACAATTGCATTTGGTCAGTCATTCATCCATTCAACAAAAAGACATTGAGCCAAAAGACTGTTCTAGATTGGGAGAGTGGGAGGTGGATTCAAGGTGGAATAATAATATGGGCAAGCCCTAATTGCACACAATTTACATTTTCTCAACTACTTAGGACTAGAAGTAGAAAAGGTACTCTCATCCAAATTTTGTCCAGAAGGAATCAGGCTCAAAGACTGTAACACAGCTGATGAGACACCAAGCTGGGACTGACACCTATGGTGTTCCCCACTCCAAGGCCAATGTATTGGATACCAGTAAAAGTAGGTAAGGAATACAAACCTTTCTTCAAGACAGTTCTTTTTCCCTGCAAAACTAGCGAAGGACAAATCTACCTTTAAAATCACAACAAATACTGATAAGAATTCAAGGGTAAAGGAAAACTAGAATAAAACATGGCCATTCTCTGGCACAATGCATGTTTCACTTTCTCTTTGCTAGTTGTGTTCCCCCCTCCCCCCAAAATAAAAACAGCTTTGTCATTCATTTTCATTATAAAGGTTTGCATGCTGTTTGTTATGGACTGAATGCTTGTGTCCTGCAGATATCATATGTTAAAACTCTAACCTACAATGTGATGGTGTTTGGTGATAGGGCCTTTGGCAGGTAGGTCATGTAGATGAAGCCTCAGTGACAGGATTAGTGTCTTCATAAGAGGAAGAGAGACCAGAACTTGCTTTCTAGCCCTTGTGCTCTCTCTCTCCTTCTTCTCCATGTGAGGACACAGTGGCTGTCTACAAACCAGGAGAGAGGGTACTCACCATGAACCAATGATTGTTGTTTTGTTTTGTTTTTACGTATCACTCTGATTTTGGACTTCTCAGCCTCCAGAACTGTTGAGAAATAAATGCTTGCTGTTGAAGTCATCTAGTTTATAGTGTTTTGTATTAGCAGCCAGGGAGGCTAGTACAGTTATAAAAGAGAAGTCAACCAGAGAAAGTAAAAATCATACAATGTCACCATCCAGATATAGCCACTATTGCTCTATCTCAAATGTATGTATGTATATTTATTATAATCATTAAAATGTGATCAAACCATACATGTTGTTCTATAACCCAAAAGCATAATATATATAGATCCAAGTCTTCATTTTCACTGATTATATAGCATTCCATTCTGAGTCTATATCATAATTCATTGACTCAATGTCCTATTAATAGACACTTCAATAGTTTCCATTTTAACCCATAGAAACAGCTAAAATTAACATCCTCATATAAAAATCTTAACATATTTGTCTATTTGTTGTCTTGGAACAAATTCTTAGGGGTGGAATTAATTTGGTGTAATGTGGACAAATTTTATTAATCATACATGCCTCAGTTTATTACTTTTACCTACAGGGTATGAGGATGACCATTCCTTATGCTCTTGTATTTTTTTAATCTTCAACAATAGGATAAGGGAAAAATAGTATCTCAATGGTGTTATTTTTGTTTCAGCATTTTCTGAATAACCAATTAATACTTATGTGTCATAGAGAAGTGAGAAAAGTATATAAATTCACAAAGAATAAAATGCATTCAATAATCCTATGTCCAAGAGGTAAACATTAGCAACATTTTGCTATATTATCCTTACATTATTTAAAAATTTTTAAATGTCTAAATTTTTTAAATTTGGAATCTTACTGTAAACATGTTTCTGTGTTATTTTTTAAAGTAGACATTTCATTGTAAAGATTACATACACAAAGAAAAGTATACAAATTGTAATCAGTAAATTTTTACAAAGCAAACAAAACCATGCAGCCACATCCAGGTCAAAAAAAGAACATTACCAGCTCCTCCCACCCCACCACATCAGAAGTCTCCCTTGATATTTGTATTAGTCACACCCACATACCAACCAAAAATGTATCCACTACTCTGAGGTCTACTGTCATGGTTAATTTGGCCCGGTTTCCAGTTTATGTATGTGAAACCATACATTGTATTTTTATATCTATATTTTTCACTTAACAGACTCATCCAGGTTGTGGCTTGTATCTGTAGTCTCTTCATTTTCATGGTCTTGTTTCACTGTCACATTGCTATATTATTGCATATTATGCCACCATTTATTTGTTCTTTCTACTGGTAGTGGACATGTGGGTTGTGTCCAATTTGGGTTATTACAAATAATGCTACTGTGGTGTTCCTTTTTTGAACCAATTTATTTCTAAGCCTACTACCCTAGTACTATCCTGAGAATTCCATTTGTCCTTGTCTCTTGGGTTGGATCCCCACTTGCCTGAATTCCACAGCTGATTCATTCTTGATTTAACCCCTTATTTTTATGGACATATCTCCAGTAGCTTTCCGGAAAAAAAAAAAAAGAGAGGGAGAGACATATGAAGTACTTCTTTGGAGTACAGGTTGGAAATCATTTTCTCTTTGAATTATGAAAGCGTTCCTCACTTTTTCTAGTCTACTATGTTGCTAGTGTGAAGTCCAAGTCCATTCTCATTCCTGATCATTTTAGTCTCCCGGGTTGTGGAACTATGATAACATGCCTTCACGTATACTGTATCCCATTCTCTGTGATTTGGACATTCAGGTGGCTCTTTCAGTTAAGTGTGCACATGTCCTTTGATTCCTGGAAATGTCCATCATTTTTTTTTAATGACGTATTTCCCTTCATTTCTGTTTTCTCATTTTAAAACTCCTATTGACAAAAAGTTGAGCCGGTTAGTTTGTATTTTGTCTTAATTCTTAGGAATTCTGCTGCATTTTTTTTTAATTTTTTTTTTTTTTAATTTATTTGGCAGAGAGAGATCAGAAGTAGGCAGAGAGGCAGGCAGAGAGAGAGGGGGAAGCAGACTCCTTGTTGAGCAGAGAGCCCGATGAAGCACTTGATCCCAGGACCCTGAGATCATGACCTGAGCCGAAGGCAGAGGTTTAACCCACTGAGCCACCCAGGTGCCCCTCTGATGCATTTTATCTCCAACTTTCATTTGTGTTTGCTCTTCTTAGGAGATTTTCTTAACTTTGTCTTCAACCTCTCTATTGATTTTTTTAAGTGCTGTGCTAATTTATTTTAAATGTCTAGGAGCACTTTCTCATTTTTGTATTTTTTAATAGCATCATGTTCTTTCATTTATTTAAGTAAATCATTTACAGTTTTTGTTTTTTGTTATACTCTCTACATTTTCTTATTTCCTTTAAATCCCCTTTTAGTCTGCTTCTCTGTTTTGATATCTTTCTATATAATATATAATTTCCTCAAAATCTGCTAATTATTAACTATTTGTTCATATTTAAAAGTGAAGCACTAAAAATTATACATTCATAGGCCAGTTTGGGGGTTAGTGGATTTCACTGTAAGGTTACTAGGAGTGGTGTTGGGTGAGGCTGGAATGTCAATTTCTATAGGTTTTTATTTAGAGGCCAATCTGTTTCTACAAAGAGGAGTCCTCTTTCCTGGAGGGTATAATCCTTATAACCAGGATTCTGTAAGCAGAGCTTTGGAAGTTGTTGCTGTTCTCACCATTGAATATATATTCACTGGATCTCTGTTTCAGCTCCTTCCTTCACCAACTCCACGGTGTCTACATCACTGAGAACTGAACTTCTATGGTTAAAAGTTTCCTGACTGGGTAGGACATGGTAGTCACCTGGTTGTTAGAGTGAGAAAGTAAATCTGGAGGGGTCTAAGTAACTCTCTTATAAGCACTCTTCAAATTTTTCAGTCTCATTTTTAACCCCTACTTTTAGAGGTACCTAGTATCTCCAATTCCTGAGCCTTTCTGGGAATTTGGTGACAAGAGGTTTCTTCTTTGACATTCTCCCTTGAGAGTAGGAAGGTTTCTGTTTTCTCTCTGCAAATAAATTGGTCCCTACCTGCCATTGACTTTTTGTCTTGCAGAATTGCTGACATTCTCAGACGGCATTGTATGTCCTCTGCATCTTTGAGAGTTTAAAATCCTTTTTATTCATTTACAGATCTGAAAAATAAGTCCTCAGTGGCCCAAGAAGAGACGCTTATGGTAATTATGTAGGAATTATGTTAGGAATTATGTGGTAATTATGTAGGAATTCTGTCCTCTCCTGCCCCTGGCCCTCCAGGGCTCACAGGAATTGTATCAATCCAGGCTTTCCAACTGCCCAAGTGATATTAGGCAAGTCATTAACTTTTCTGTGCTTCAGTTTCTTTATCAGTAGAATAGCATGATAATTTCTATCATATAAGGTGTTGTGAGAATTAAATCAGATAATGCACATATAATGTATAACACACTGGCTATATATAGCTCAATGAATGTTCAGCAGTTTTCATTTTAATTATTAGTAGTGTTAATTATTATCATTATCATGATCAACAGCACAATAGCAAAATCTACTTGGTTTTAATCTCACAACAATTTTGCTCCAGTGGTAGAACCAGGAGGGCAAGAATTAAAATCATATTAACCAGAATAAATCATTATTTACGTTAAATAGCTTTATACAAGTCAGCACAGAGGCATTGATGAAAGTCAGTACAACCATGCCTTCAGTTACTCATCAGACCAACAGCTTGTAGAATTTTTAATCATGGGCCAGATAGTAAATACCTTAGGGTTTGTGGAGCATACTCTTTCTGTCACACTATTCAACTCTATCATTGTAGCATAAAAGAAGCCATGGACTATTCATAAACAAATGGACATGGTTATGTTCCTAATAATAAATCTTTACTTACAAAAACAGGTGATGGGCCAATTTGGCTTGAGGGCTATAGCTTGCAGACCCTGTATAAGACAAATGTCTTTCACTGAAAAATATTATTAATTGGGTTAATTAACACCAAGATCTCAATGGCTTAATACAATAAATGTGTATTTCATCAGTGTTGGTAGGCAACTTTCCAGGGGGTGATTTAGGGAGTCCTAGCTCATTCCGTCTAGTGGTAATCCCATCTCCAGGGTTCTCTGGAACCAAAAGAGGTTGGAAATATAATAAGTTCCTATCAAATTGCCCAGGAAAGAAATGAGGAGTGATTCATACCTAGACAATCTCTACCAAAACAAAAAACAAACAAATGGAAAAGGACTCACAAGGTTATAAGAACCAGCCATTCAGTAAGCTTTGGCAGCCTTATTTTCCCTCCAAAAGATCCAAGTCATCCTTCAGGAATAGCTACATAATTTGTTGGACAAGATAAAAAATGAAAATGTGATGCCCCTGAATAAAAACCAGGTGAAGAGGGGTGTCTGGGTGGCTCAGTCAGTTAAGCATCTGCCTTCAGTTCAGGTCATGATCTCAGGGTCCTGGGATGGAGCCCAAGTCAGGGTCCCTGCTCAACTGGGAGTCTGCTTGTCCCTCTTCCCCTTGCTCATGGTCTCATTCTCTGTCAAATAAATAAAATCTTTTTTTAAAAATTCAGGTAAAAAGATAGTGCCCTCCTTTTGTAGTCTGTCTTGAGCTATCATAGTATGTTCTTAATTTGTTATTTAAACTCTCATTCTCATTCTCATGAGGATACTCACAAGTTAAGGGCACACCTTAATCCGTAATTCAGTACATGGGGCATACTCTGGACCCTGACTCTGCTTGTATCTACACCAAAGCCCCCTAACCCCACCCCCAAGGTAGAGGGGTCAACAGTCAAAATCCAGTCTGGGGTAGATGAGCCTGTTTGTGAGCTAAGACTCCAAGCCCCAGCTTTTGCTCCATTGTCATCAGACCTCAGTTACAAAACACAAATGCAAAGATAAAATTATTAATAATTTCAAGATGATAAACAAAGAGCATTAAACACCAAAGTGGGGCCCCCATCTGAGTGTAGGGTTCTGTATAACTGTGCTGGTCATATCCCCATGAGGCTAGCCATTCTACCCTGCCAGCTCACTTTCCCACAGAGGGAAAGATCTACAAGTGTTCACTTTAAGAAGTTTAGTAAGGAATCACACCCTGAATGTCAAACCCACAGTCCTTCTGCCTGTTCCTGCCCATCTTTTTCCAACCTTCCTCTCCAGAAAAGACATTGCATTAGACTGCAGCAGATATTTGACAAAGATTGTATCGGTCTTCAACAGATAACTCTTAGCTCTGGATTGTCTAAATTATTGCATATTAAGGACATGCTAGTGGACTCAGTGTTCCAACATGGAATTATTCTATTGTATATTCTATTTCTATATTCTATATTCCATATTCTATTTCTATTCTACATTCTATTTCTATTTCATGTGAAATAGAAATAAATAGTATTCTATTTCATATGAAATATGTATTCCTATTCTAAAGGTTGTATAAGTAGAATTTTTTTTTGAGAGAAAGAGAGAGCATGCATTGAATTATTCTATTGTTTTTCATATAAATATTTATTCTTATTTTAAAAGTTGTATAAGTAGATTATAGGTAGATTTTTTTCCCCTCTTTTTTTTTTTTTTTTTTTTTTTTTGAGATTAAGAGAGAGAGAACATGAGTGGTGGGGAGGGGCAAAAGGAGAGGGAGAGAGAGAATCTTAAGCAGGCTCCATGCCCAGCTTGATATCACAACGCTGAGATCAAGACCCAAGCTGAAATCAAGAGTCAGACACTTAACCAACTGAGTCACCCAGGCACCCCTGTATAGATAGTGTTCAAGAAGTTAGCCACCCATTCATTATTTATTCTGTGTTATGAATTTGGTGAAAGGCAATGTGCAGTCAAGGTGACCCTAAACTATGATTTAACCTTATGGCCTTAAGCAAGATGCTGCACTTCTTTTTTTTTTTTTTTTTCTTTTTATTTATTTATTTGAGAGGGAGAGAAAGGGAGAGAGCACAAGTGGGGGGAGGGGCAGAGGGAGAAGGAGACTCCCCACTGAGCAAGGAGCCTTATGTGGGGTTCAATCCTGAGACCCTGGGATCTTGAACTGAGCCGAAAGCAGACACTTAAACATCAGAGCCAGCCAGGTGCCCCTAGATGCTGCATTTCTATAAGCCATCATTTCATCATCTGTAAAATGAGTTTGATAGTATTCACCTCACAGTATTTTGCAGAGTTTGACAAAGAAAAAAGGTGTATAGAACTTGATACATAGTAAGCATTCAAAACATGGAAACCATAATGACTATGCATCTGTGATAATGCCAGCCATTATTACTGAGAGGTGAAGGAGAATCTTCAGACATATCCATAAACTGTAAGATTATGAGTTTAGAAGGAAAATGAGTTCTAAAGAAAAACTGCAAAGCCAGGCATTACCTTGTGGAGTCTCCGCAGCAGGACAGATCACGTGTGTTATGAGAGCAACAATGATGGTGTATCGGTTCCTCATTTGGATCAGAGACACTTACCAAAGAGTTTTTCCAGGCTGTGTTTGCGTCTACTGGCGCTAAAGGTGGACACTTACACATAATTTTTTGTGGAGGAGAGGAACATATAATTTAAATATATGGCCATTTCGTGACTTAGGAATTTACAATGGGGCAATTATCTATGAAATGTGCGTGCAAGTAAATAATGCTATGCATGTACCCACAGTAAATAATGAAACAGGAAATGTAAGTGGTTTCTGGATTTTGCCTTTAGGGCTGCAATTCCGCCAGCATTAGTTATATGCCATAAGACCAATGGGGAAGAGGAAGCATCCTCATAAAATAAACATTTGTCTGCAAATTTTCCAGTTGAAGCAAAGGCTGGTTCTTAGTACTGCTACCTCCACTGCACATGATGATTGGACATTAGTGAGTCATACAGCCTGGGTCATTCTAAAATTGTCCCATAATGAAACTGAGATATAATAGGAAGCTAAGCCTTTTTGTATTTCCAAACAAGGAGGCTTCTCATACAGCTGTGCTCCTGTGTTGAAAAGTGACCCTCAAGTCAAGAAATTGGTACGGGACAATCTAAGCTCTGAGATTAAAAGAGGTAATAAGACAATCTTGTTTCTGCTTCATAAAAGGATGCTCTCACAGTAGAAATACCTCTATGGTTACCAGTAATAAGAACAGATCAAATCAGTCAACTTCCTCTGAACTTTGGGGGTCTTATACATAATTTTTAACATGGTAACCCTACTTACCTCATCAGGTGATTTTACTTTTAACTTCAAAAATATCTAACTGTTCTTAGAAGGTCCATGTATAAAAATACAAAAATCTGCTAGGTTCTATCATGTTCTAGCAGAGTACTGGAATTTCATTTAAATTTAGAGTATTAGAAAGAGCAGAACTTGCCGATCTCTTATTGACTCACAAGACCTGCTCTGTGTTTGAGAGGAGTGTTATGTTATATAACATATTTATATTTGACCATTCAGTATGTCTATTTGCCCTATGTTATCCCTAGAAACATGTCTAAACTTGCCTTATTTTTCAGCAAGAGAGGAGGCCATCATATTTAAAATGTGCATGCCAAAATTAAATTTGTAAATTTCAGAAATTTCTTTCTATGGCTGTATGAGATTCTTATAGCTGCTATAACAAGTCATCATAAATTTAGCAGCTTCAAACAACACAAATGTATTAACTTACAGTTCTGAAGGCCAGAAGTCTAAAAATAGGTTCACGGGCCTACATTCCTTCCAGAGGCTCTTAGGGAGAATAACTTTCCTGATTTTTCTAGTTTCTGGAGGCTGTCTGCTTTCTCTGACTCACAGTCCCTTTCCTTCATCTTCAAAAGCAGCATGTAGTATCTTCTGCCTTCTCTGACCTCCAGCCTCTTCCTCATGTGCATCCTTGTGATTACACCAGGCTCACCTAGATAATCCAGGATAATCTCCCCTCCACAAAATCCTTAATGTAATCACATCTTCAAAGTCTCTTTTACCCTGTAAAGTAACATATTCACAGGCTCTGGGGATCAGAATGGGAACATCGTGGGGTGGGGGTGGGGGGAATTATTCATCCTACTTCAATGGCTGTCATCAGCACAGAGACAGAGACAGAGTAGGGTAGGGGTTTAGTAAATATCTGCTGATGATATGCATGAATTGATTATAATTCATCAATTTAATTAAGTAAACTAGAGTTTTAAGAAATTATTGGAGGGGCGCCTGGGTGGCTCAGTGGTTAAAGCCTCTGCCTTCGGCTCAGGTCATGATCTCAGGGTCCTGGGATCAGTCCTCTCTGCTCAGCAGGGAGCCTGCCTCCTCCTCCTGTCTCTCTCTGCCTGCCTCTCTGCCTACTTGTGATCTCTCTCTGTCA
>NW_019154091.1:6433631-6609900 GCF_002288905.1 Enhydra lutris kenyoni | reverse complement strand
GGGTGGCTCAGTGGTTAAAGCCTCTGCCTTCGGCTCAGGTCATGATCTCAGGGTCCTGGGATCAGTCCTCTCTGCTCAGCAGGGAGCCTGCCTCCTCCTCCTGTCTCTCTCTGCCTGCCTCTCTGCCTACTTGTGATCTGTCTGTCAAATTAAAAAAAAAAAAAAAATCTTAAAAAAAAAAAAAAGAAATTATTGGAAAAGCTTCAGCATTTTAGGATTTGGCTTTAATTGGAAGGTAGACCAGGAATGGGAATGCTCATTTATTACATTAGTGCTTCTCATTCACATTCATTCATGTATTCATTTCTATACTTACCAAACATGTCCACACAGGATGCCTGGTACTGAAGGCATAAAGACAAAAATGACCCAGCACTGGCCACAAGAAGCTCACAATCACAACTGCAAAGAAATCACTGTTTTTGAGTGTTATAAATAGGTGAACAACAGCCAGTAGAAGATACTTTTGAGTCCACAGTTATGGGGCAGGGCCTTCATGAAGGAGAATGGTAGAAAAGGTAGAGAAAAGTAACTTACTCCTCATACCATTTTATTACAGGTATTATCTCCTATTTCCATCTCCAAAGATGGAAAAAAAGACCCACCCAAGTAGCTGAATAGGAATTCCAATCTTTCTTCCCTCAAAGATGAAAGGATTCAATTTATAACCTAAAGCCCAAGGATTTAAAGTTTCTCCTTCTTTATTTTCTTTTCTCTCTTAAATCTCTCACATGTTATGGCAGCTTGGAGCTTCTCCCACTCTAGACACCCAACTCCCAGCTGCTCTCCTATGCCAGTGTCCTGTCTCATGGCTCCTAATCTTTTGTGATTATGTCCTCCCCACTTCTTCCTCAAGCCCCATCATCTCTTAGGCCAATGAGGATGATGGACCCTCTGCTGTCTTGCTGTGACATCAGAGATGCCCAAGGAAAGATAGAAAAGGAGTTTTTCTACATCACCAATGTTGTCTTCACCCCCACCACATTCTCCACACAGCATCAGGGAACTCCCAAAGGGTCAACTTGCTCTCCAACTCTGAAACTTTGCTAAGAAGAAACCCGACTTTTTCATTAAATTCAACATGTTTTCAACATATTTGGAACAACTTGTGTGTGTCAATCTTTTTCAACTGTTATGTTTTAGAAGTCTGAATACAGATCATATATTTCACATAAAGAGTGCTTAGCACAAACACTCAGAAAATAAATGTTCTTGCTCAGTTTAAATTTTTTTTGAGGCAGAAATAAGTGTTGGGGAGGATGTAGAGAAAAAGGAGCCCTCCTGCACTGTTGGTGGGAATGCAAACTGATGCAGCCACCCTAGAAAACAGTGTAAGTGTTCCTCAAAAAACTAAAAATAGAATTACCCTATGATTCAATGTTTCTACTATTGGGTATTTACCCAAAGAAAATGCAAACACTAATGTGAAAGGACATACGCACCCCTATGCTTACCGCAGCCTTATTTACAATAGCCAAGATATGGAAGAAGCCTAAGTGTCCATCAATGAATGGATAAAGATGATGTGTGATGTATATACACACATACAGTGAAACATTATTCAGCCATTAAAAAAATAAATCTTGCCATTTGTGATAACATGAATGGATCTAGAAGGTATTATACTAAGTGAAATAAGTCAATCAGAGAAAGACAAACACATAGGATTTCACTCATATGATGAATTTAAGAAACAAAACAAATGAACAAAAGAAAAAAAGGAAAAAACAAACACTTAAATACAAAGAATAAACAGATGGTTACAAGGGGGGAGGTGGGTGGAAGGATGGGTGAAATAGGTGAAAGAGGTTAACAGTACACTATTCTTGATGAGCACTGAGAAATGTATAGGGTTTTGAATCATTATATTGTACACCTGAAACTAATATAACACTGCTTGTTAATTATACTGGAATAAAACAATTTTAGTTGAGGCATATGAATAATAACAATAAACATAAAAAATAAATTATATAGTACACTAGATATTGATAAGTATTACAGAAAAAAAATTTAAAGGAACATTTTGGAAAAACAAGATTACTCACCTTGAAGTATGAGTTTCAGAGAGATTGCCCAGTTACTAAGTGGTAGAGTTTAATCTCTTTTCATTACACCATGTTGCCCTAATTAAGACAGATTATGAAATTATGTATTAATGGTAATACATGAGGGCTTTTAAATTATAATCATGTTTCTAGAATACATATCCAGAATAACTTGGGAGTATACATTCACAGGAAATTTTCTGTGAATACCAGGCACATTTCAAATCTGTTCTGGTAGAAATTTTGGAATTTCCCCTATTTTTGAATGTATACACATTTCATTGTAGAAAGCACAAGTTTTCTTTAGTGGGAAAGCATGGGATAAAGGAGACATTCAGAAGACCTGAGGTCTAGTCTCAGGTCCTCCATGAACTCCATGTTTGGTCTTGGACAAACCACTGAGCCTTTGCATCACAGACAAGCATTGAAAGAAAGGAGACCTCAGCACTTAATAAAAGATCCACCAAGGGGCAACAATCTACAAAAGCTCATATGAACTTGAATAACTTGAATATTCAATTTAGGAATACATCAAACATACGCCAACCACATATTTTCTAAAGTTGACATGAAAATGTCTAAGGGGAGAATTTTAATTTGACCCCCCTGGTGTTGCCTGAGTGCAGTGGGCTGTATTCCATACTCTGATACTGTATCAGAGTGTCAAAGTGTCAAAAAGAAGTGTCTTACTTCTTTTTGTTATTAGGTCTCATTATTTACCATAGAGATTTATTAATATTATGCCTTTTTTGGGGGGTCAAACAGAAGCACTGAATATTATTACTGTAATCACAGTGCCTCTCTGATGTTGAATACTTAACATCAATGCTCTATGATTACACCTGTGACATATTTGCTCAGGATGACTGTGACCTCCGTAGGCTCCTTTATTCCAAGTCGCAGGTCTTTTCATTTATCCCAGCTGGAAACTCTTTCTCTGAACTAGTTTTCTTTTTTACTTCCACCCACTAGTTAGTGTAAGAAGAGCCAAAGCCAGTGGAGTATTGCAAGTAACATCTTGCCACTGTCCCAGAGAAGAAATCCTGTTACCCTCCCAGAATTTGCTGATTCCCTCTGTCTCCCAAGTTCTCAAGGTTTTATTTTTTCCATCTGAGAATTAGAGTTTAAAAAGCAAAACAAGGGGTGCCTGGGTGGCTCAGTGGGTTAAAGCCTCTGCCTTCGGCTCAGGTCATGATCCCAGGGTCCTGGGATCAAGCCCCACATTGGGCTTTCTGCTCAGCAGGGAGCCTGCTTCCTCCTCTCCCTCTCTGCCTACTTGTGATCTCTGTCTGTCAAGTAAATAAATAAAATCTTTAAAAAAAATAAAAATAAAATAAAATAAAAAGCAAAACAAAACAAACCAAATAAAAACCCCTCAATTTCCACCCATTTTGTATTCTCTGTTTCAGGACTCTGGCCATTCCCTTATTTCTTACCAAGCAAATTTTTGGGAATCAGCCCAGCAAATGGACATCAGGCATCAACGCAGAAGTATAATTGGCCAAATAACTGAGTCTATCTGTTTCCAATAGAATCTCTTGAATTTTGGTCAGGCCTCCTTCAGCCTGGAGCTTTCTTAACAGTATCGACCCAGCAAGATCCGGAATTATTTTCAATGTCAGCCCTAAACTCAAGAACCTCACACAAAATGGGCATTATTCTCACGTTCTATGTTGGAGTTCCAGTGACACCCACAGCTCTAGACTCAAACTAAGAGGACTAATCCAGAGGTTCCTTGGGCCTGAGGGAACAGAAAGTTCCTATTATACTCCCACTCCTGGCTGATTACATAGAGGGATGAAGAACCATTCTGTCTGATGGTGTTGCCACTAGTCACACATGGTTATCCAGCACTTGAGATATGGTTAGTGTCCCCAGGGAACTGAAATTTTAACTTTTATTTAGAAAAATTAAATAAGTTAAATTTAAAAACTGCAACTTAATTCAGTTACTGGAAAACTTATAAGAAACAATTTGGTTTTGTGACTCTATATTGTCAACAGTAAATTTTATGAACTCTAAATACAGATCAAGTATTTCCAGTGAAAATTTAGTGTCCAAATTTAGATGTGTGGCAAGTGTAGAATACACCCCAGATTTCAAACACCTAGTAACAAAAAATATAAAACAGCTCATTAATATTTTTATATTGGTTTTAGATTGCAGTCATATTTTGGATCCGTTGGGTCGAATCAAATATCTTATTTATATTAATTAGACCTGTTTCTTTTGACTTTTTCAATGTGACCAGTCAAAATTTTAAATTATATTTGTGTCTCACATTCTATCTCTGTCAGTCATCACTGCTCTAGATCAACCTTGGGAGTATGGGAGAATAAATGCTGTCCAGTCCACCATGTTCAGATTGCTGTTGGGGGAAGTCACTTCTATTAATCACTTTCCATGTTCCAGAAATTATTCTGTATTATACTGTTTAATAACCATGACAACCCTATGATGGAGAGGTAATGGAGGCTTTCAAAGATTAAACATGTAGTCCCCTAAAATCACATATGCAGGAAGTGGCAGGCTTAGATTTAAACAGAGTTCTGTCTTGAAAACCATAATAATGATGTTTTAACACAATTTGTGTTGTGCTTTCATAGAAGCTTTTAGTAAATTTTTCATTAATCATAAATGTAATCCTATGCATCCTATCTACCTCACAGAGAGGATGTGAGTCTAAATCAAGACAATGAGTGTGAAATGCTAAAAGTGGTGTCTAGTACATGTGAACTACTATTATTTTTCAGATGGGAAAATTACAATGTTACCTTTGTCTGATTCCACAAGTAAACTTTCCACTTTATCATGCTGCCTCCCATTTCGGGATATTGATGACACAAATTACCATAAATTTGCATGCAGCCTTTCAGTGTTCAGGTTGTTTGTTCTGTTTTTTGACTTATGAATTATATCGACTATGCTGCTTCTCCTTCGCCTTTCTGGTTATTCATAGGTGTGGCCAGTCCCCCTCACATGTTAATCCCCAAATTAATCTTCAGTCAAAAATCATCTCCCTTTAATGTAACATAGGGAGAATTTAACCTATGCCTTTTTACCCCATTTTTGTATCATCTACAAAAAGCAATAGCCCAGAAATTAATGCTTCCTAGTTTTAGCTAAGTTTAGTACAGATAGGCAGTGCAAAAAATCCCACAAAAACCAAAAAACAGAAACCTCCCAGTGACTTCCAGTCCTGTCTTTCAAATAGTGTTATGCTCCAACTGAAATAAATAGGTACAAAACAGGAGCCAACGATAGTAGTTCTTATTCCACCGACTCAACCATGGAAACTACAGATGCCAGGCACACCCTGCTATTAGAAGCAACATGTCTGGAAAGCCCTTGCTGAAATTGCTAAGGAGAAAAACATTGGATTTGGGCTTCTCTTCTTCCGTTCTTCATAAAACATTGGTGAACCAATCTCAGTAATATCAATAAGGAAGCCTTGGTAGGGAACCCAGACCCGACGAGGGGATGGAAAAAAGTCACTAATTCTAGTTGGTTTTATATTTTTGCAATTTACAAAGTGGATTCACACACATTGCATCTTCTCTGAGCCCCTCCTCTCATGGGGAGAATATGCGTAAAACCTCATATATACTGTGATGTTCAATTCATTGCTTTACCACTGCTTCCTATGAGAATTTAAACGACATGACAGCTGGGGTCATTTCTGTTTCGTTCATGGCTGTGTCCCCAGCACCTGATGCCTGGATGTACAGAAAGGTCACAATGTAGAGCTGACTGAATGAATTGTGTGGATGACCTAGAAAGACCAAGAGGTGGTATAAGCCCACGGTGAGATGGCAAACCACAGGACAAGTTGAACAAGAACTCTGGACTCTGTTCACTGCCCCCTTGCCAGAAGCTGATAAATGATGGACAGGTTTCTTTTACATATGAGATGTGTTCAGTTGTCCCCTAATCTTTGAGTGTGGTGTTTCAAATGGAAGGAAACGAGATTTCAGAGAACATCCAACCAAAGGAATACCACAATGAGTGTGTCAGTCTGAGCCAATTAGAGTTGACAGGTGAAGAACCTAATTGTGAAGCCCCATGGCTGGGCCCTCGAGGTGTGATTCAAGGTCCCTTGTGTTGTGCAGCGAAAATGTCCCACAATTGGAAAAACACCTGAAAGCAAGTATACATTCATCTTCACACTGAATTCATGCCCAAACTGAACATCTGCATTCAGCTTTAAAAAACAAAAAAGAAAAAAAGAACAAAAAAACAAAAACAACAACAGCAACAACAACAACAACAACAAAAACAAAAACAAAAGGAAAGAAAAGAGGTATAGAAGAGCTGTCGAGACCGTGGTCCCACACAGTGTTGAATGCAACACTTTTAGGGAGTCCACAGGCCCTGCCTTGCTGTGAGAGCCAGGAAAGACTTATATGAAAGGAAGGTTAAACCCCAGGAAGCAAGGAAAAGCATGAACATCTAATTTCCTTCAATTTGCTACGATGCTAAAGAAAACCCAGCAAGAACCAGAGTGCTCGGGACCACACTGACAGCGGGGGTGGGCAGAGGCTGGGGGAAACCTGCATTTATACACATACATCTTTCAGGAACCAAAACAAATTTTGTTTCTTGGGGCTATGCCGTCAAGACGTTGAAATGTTTAGTTCTTATTTATTTACCCATTCTTCCACTTACTTCACAAATACAAACCATGCATCCTTCATGCGTTGAGCTGGGTACAGGGTGATGGGTTCCTACAACATGTTTCCTCTTCGCCAGCAGCTTCACTCTATTACATGGGGGAGACAGCCACAAACAAATAATAGGTTTGGAAGGCAATTTTTTATATGCAATTCTAAAAGCTTTGTTTCCTAGGGCTGCTGTAACAAATTATCACAAACTTGCTGTCTTAAGACAACAGAAACTCATTTTCTCACAATTCTGGAGGTTAGAAGACTGAAATCAAGGTGTCAGCAGGGAGCTGGTTTTCTCAAAGGCTCTGGAGGAGAATGCTTGCTGGCCTCTCCGAGGGTCTGGGGACTCCAGGTGTTCCTTCACTGGTGGCTATGTAACACCAGTCTCTGCCTCCCTCTTCAAATGGCCTTTTCTCTTCCCCATCTGTCTCTCTTCTGTGTGTTTTATATAGAGACACTTGTTATTGGATTAATGCCTACCCAGATACACCAGGAGGGTCTCATTTCAAGATTCTTAACTAAATTACATCTGCAAAGACTCTTTTTTCCAAATCAGGTCTCACATTCACAAATTCCAGGATATGGAGAGTTTCCAGTTTCTACCATTCAGCACACTTCAGGTAGTATACATGAATAATGATATTATCCAGAAAACCTATATCTAGGGGAGGTCACACTCCAGTTGCATGTGAACGGTTACATAGAAAATAACAGAGCTCTATAGGCTCAGTTGGGGCAGTAGGCTGCCATGCTAGGCAGGGGGTTAGCAGGAGCTAAAGTGTAAAGACATAATGGGTGAGTATAAAACAATAGCAGGCAGCTCGTTGTGTCTGGAGGGTAATGTGAGTAAAGATCTGTAGAGACAAGGCTGGGGACTGAGGCAGGAGCTAAACCAGGGAGAACTCATAATCCATGCCATGAAGCTGGAGCTGTTGGTCATAAGTTCTTAGCCGGTATGACCCAGCACACTGGTGGCTTGACAGTTCATCAAGTGTTGGTCAAATGTTGGAAGCGGCTACACTCTAGCTGTACTGAACTTCCAATTCTTCAAACTATTACACACTTTTTCTCACCTCTGGGTCTTGGGACTTGCTTTTTTCTCTAGCAGAAATATTGAGTATTATTATTCTCATTTTATAAATAAGGAAAATAAATGGACATGGAATCAAGACACAAATCCAGGGTGTTCTGCCTCCAAAAGCACTTATTTGTCCAAAATACTACATTGTTAACCCCCAATAAAACATTCTTGGGATAAATGGTAAGTCTTATACTTGCATACTATATTTGAAAGCAGCAAAAAAGCAGCAAGGGCTTCAAATAATAGTGACTTAAACAAGAGGTGTTTATTTTCTCTCTCAAGTAAATGAAGTGAGTTATCCAGGGCTAGCATGGTGACTAGGTTGTTTAAAGTCTTCTGGAGGGGGGGGGAAGAAAAGGATAAATAAATAAAGTCCTTTGGAACCAAGCTCCTCCCACTCCCCAAAGTATGGTCCTGTCCTCACTATGTAAGGTGGCTACTAGAAGTCTTACCATCAGAGATTTCTGTTCTTAAGCCTAAGGATGGATGAAAGGACAAACAACAATGGAAAAAGGCACCAACCAGATGATATTTAAGGCAAGGTTTTGAAAGCTAACTCATGACACTTCTGTGTCTGTAATGGGCATGAAGGCCCACTTTTCCCTAGAACTCCTGCCTGTAGTAGCAGTAGTCAGGAGGAAACTTAGCATGTTTCAGATGACTCTGCTGCTGCCTATCTCATCCTGTTGGCAGGAGTCATAGGGGGCCCCAGAACTCTCTTCATTCTTAGCTAAAGCTCACTCTACCCTTTCCTCTGCATGCAAAGCCCCACCATCACTCTCTGCCCTGTCATTTTCAAAGTGAGCCTGTTGCCCCATCGACATCATTCACCAAAGAACCCCTAACCCCCCAGACTAGACTTTGCTCCCAGGACTCTAATTCCCATTCAACCTTATGAACAGTGAGGCAACCCCCAACTCTTCTTCCGTGCTCTATCTTCTTATTTCACTTCATTTTTCTACATAACATTTGTTATCACCTGACATAATATATTTCTAACTTTTCTATTTCCTTCTGGTTGATTATAAACTCAATCTGGAGGTATGGGGCACGGATTATTGAAACTTTTATTTTATTCACTGTTTTATCCCTACAGCCCAGACTACAGTAACAATTTGTTGAATGAAACAGTGAATCTCATTGGTCAGGACCTATACATGTGACAAAAGCTGAAAGGAAAGTTGGGAAATGTCTTCATGCAAGTGATCACATGTCTCACCAGAAACTGGGAAGAGGGAAGTACAGATCTCAGGGGGATAATCAACAACCTCTAACAAGGAGGGCACCTACCAAATGACCTCATGTAAACCTTATATATTTGCCTTCACTAAAATAAAATTATAATGATGGTTATAGTTATATATAGTTATATAGTTATATATATATAGTTATATATAGTTATATATAGATGGCAAAAATCTGCCTGAAAGACAGGATGGGGGATATGTGACTTCAGAGTTTTGGTGACAGAAAGCCCTTTCTGGAGAAAGAAAAAGAAGTATATACATATGTCATGAGACTTTACTGTGCACAAGAGCAAACTGATGCTCAAGGAAATGAAGTAACTTATTCTGGGACACAAAATCCATTAAGTGTCAAAATGAGGGGCCAAACTTTTGGTTTTGTGCTCTCCCAGGAATGTCAATGCCATGAATTTTTTGTCATACTGTTAGGTTGTTGTTGATTTTCCACAGACAGAGACAGGCAGGGAGGGAGAGATGAATATATATGTGGTCAGAAAATCCATATCCTTCAGAGAGAGCTAAAGAGTAAGAGGTGAAGACAGCTCAGGAGAAATGAGAATCCAAGGAATTTTGAATTTGTGAACTGATGTGTTTTTGGCAAAAAGATTTTTAACATACTCTATCATGATTGTGGGAGTCTAGCAAGTTCTAGATGTCTTTCTGTTAATTCAGTAACTTATTTGCTGTATTATTTACTTACTGAATATCGCATATGTGCACTCAAATGTAACTTTTCAGCTAAAATCTGAGGTAAATTTACAGGTCCCCTTGTGTTAGTAGAATGCCCTATACATTGACAAAAGTGAATTAAAATTAAAAAAAAAAAAGCCATCTTTTTCTTTTTTCCAGCTCTCTTTGTAAGATCTAAGTGTTGTAGCATGTTGACAATTTTGCTGGTGATGTGTAAGGCTGAGCCAGACTCAGTTTTCTCCTCTTCAGATGTTGAGTCTAAGGAAGTGCTGACAAGCAGGAGTTGGGGGAAAAAAAAAAAAAAAGCTGGCACATTTTTGGCAAGCCATTTGACATGTGGGACCATTATTATTTTAGAAAACAAGATGGCTTCTTGTGATAGTTCTGTCTACCCACCCCACTACTGCATACTCACAGAAGACTATCACCTTGCCCAAGGTCTGGAAGCCAACTAATAAAAAAGTGAGTCCTGGAACGGCCTGTGTCTTTATGCTGTGGTTGTAAATAGGAAGTGAGGGGGAACATCTTTCCAACACAGGCATGTGATCCCACCTCATCAAGGAAGCGGGACTTGATTTTTTCCATACCAGACCCCCTATTCCACAACACTGCAGCTCCTCCTTTATTAGTTTTCACCTGCCTATCTTGTCGTCTGTGAGCATAACAACTGATACTGTCTTTTTACCTAGACATCTCTAAAACTTCTATATTGCCTGATGCAAAATTGATACTCAGTAAATATTATTGAAATTAATCAGTTCAGCTATCACAGCTTAAAGGGGAGGTGTGAGCTGAAGTAAGTGTTATACCTGAGTTTTCACGTCTGAGAGACCACCAAGGAGCCAACACCGATGCAATCACACGAGGGTTTATTTAACAAGCTTAAGCTTGGACCCAAGCTTGGACCCAAGATTGAGCTTGTTAAATAAACCCTCGTGTGATTGCATCGGTGTTGGCTCCTTGGTGGTCTCTCGGACGCAAAAACTAGGGTACAACATAAGTGGGAACATGGAGAGGGTTAAGAGAAAAACAAATTAATGTAAAGGAAAATCATTAAATTAAAAAAATAAAATTTGAATATCTGTCCATGAAATTTTGGTCTTCATGATAAGTTTATTAACTAATTTTTTTTTTTTCATTTTCAAGGCATAGATATATTTCTTCAGGACTCAAACAACATAAGGCATCTAAACATATTACTGTCGTTAACGATGGCATTGATTTGGGTCACTGTCATTCTGAGCTTTAGATGAGACAGAAAGAAGCGTAAGTTGGTTGTCATAGAAATTAGGAAATGATTCAGATTCTTAAAGAAGCTTGATTGGAATTTGGAAGTGACTTACAATTCAATGTATTTTTAGTTGATGTTGAAGCCAAACTCGAAATGAAATCTTCTATCAGTTAATTAAGTGTGTAGAAGAATTTCCAATTAGATTTCATCAAAAGAATTGCTGTAATGAAATAATGGTATTCTATTTAACACATTTCCTCCAAATTTCTCCCCATGCCCCCATCCTACTCCAGATTTCCTAACCCCCACCAATCAAAGACACAAAAAATAAACAAACTAACAAACAACATTTATGAGTAGAAGGGAGAGCCATAATTTCTTTTTTTAAATTTAAATTCAAGTTAGTTAACATATAGTTTATTATTAGTTTCAGGAGTGGAATTTACTGATCCATAATTTCTTGCCTTACTTCTTGTAGAACACTAGAGGTCCTTTTTAGAAGGTGGTACTGAGGTAGAAAAGCTGTTAAACCCTTTAAATATGTGGGTTCACCCCAACTACCAGTGTTAGAATCCTGAAATTCTAAGTGATAAGTGACACAAAAGTTGAGCAAATTAACATTTACATTTCTATACATATATACATTATGAAGATGTATATTTCTATAAATATCATGCTGAGAGGGTAAAGCCATCAGAAAGGTATTTATGTAAACCCTATAAATATTTTTACCATCACTGAAATGAAACTAAAGAACAACATTATAAAGAGACTATTCTGAGATTTTAGACATATTAGATATATAATTACAGTCGCTCTGCTTTTAGTTTATATTAACAATTTCTTCTTTACTAAATACTTCTCAGTGTAGTAATGGCTAATATCTATTAAGCTATTACTATGCTTTGGGCACCATATTAAGTGTTTATATACATTGTGGCATTTAATTGTCCCAACAACCCTAAAGATAGCATCTATTATGATCTTCATTTTACCTGTTCAGAAATTCAGCATGGAAAGATTAAATGACTTACGAAGTGGCAAACTCTTATCTCAAACTCCAAGGCCCTCATCAACTCCTTTAGTTTTAAGTATGCTTGTCAATTTGTATGGCCTGGTTACAGGTAATATGCATAATAAAAAGACCTTTTGTCTCTTTTCAGTGACCACTCAATTTGTGATTTTGTAACTTTAAGTGTCATTCTGGCTAGACCCTGAATCCCACCTCTGTCACTTTCCCCTATCTGTTATCTTTGCCCTGGAGAACTGTTCTAAAGGTCAATTTTATCTACTCATAACTTTCTGGTGAAAAAAAAAAAAAAAAGCTCAGTTCCTTCTCCATCATCTATTTTGCTTCCTTTTCCCACCTCTACTAGAAAAAATATCCCCAAAGGAAAGAGTCATAACATCTGTACACAAAACAAGAAGAAAGAATTCTCTCAACTGTCCAAAAGTATACTGACTCATTTAGTCAGTCAGTATACTGACTCACTCAGAGCAGCTGGGATCAGAGAAGATAAAATTTGGGGATCTGAGTTGCACACTGAGTGACTGTATGTGACCTTTATAAAAAAGGAAGCCTACAGATGAACTTATGCTAGTTTCTATTTTGAATTAAGCAACTTTGGAATTCTGTGGGCTGGGAAAAAATAAGTAAATACAGTCATAAGCAATGAGAGAACCCTTCTTATGAGATGTATCAAAAAGAGTAAAAATAAATCAATCAGTACAATGAGAAGCACCCAGAAATGCAACTATTTCCCAAGGTTTGTTCGAATGTGGTAGATTTCAACTAGATTTGAAAGGTAAAAGCAGGACAGACAACTTTTGCTCTTTGACTATGGTGGACATAAAAATTAGGAGGAAATAACCTCTAACTAATCCTTTCCTAAACAGTGTTAAGAGGTAAACTGAAGCATATTAAAAAATTTAAGATTATTTGAGCAAAAATCTATTGGAATCTGGAGACACCAAACTGGAATTGGTTAGAGGCACTCCATAGACAGGAGGCAGAGGGAAGGACTTAAACAGGAAAGGTGCAGAAGAAAAGCAAGGAAATTATTTAATCACCTACAGCTTAAAGCCTAGTTGGCTATTTGGGATTGGTTGTTCTTAGGTTTTGATTTCATAATGAGGCATTTACAGGCTCAGGTTTTGGGTTGCTTACCTTATCCATCTCAGCATTGGAGCCCCCTCAGTGCAATGGCCTCCTTCTTTAATTAATTGAATAGCACATAACAGAAATCACATTTTTGGAGAAATATAAATCACAACTTGCCCACCCAGCAAATAGAGCTAGAAAAACCTGAATAGGGTAGGAATGGATTTGCAGGCAATCACACCTGAGCAACTCCAGCTAAATGGGAAAAAACATTCTGTCATACTTCAAAGGATCTCAAAAAAAGCACTCTTTCATCCATGTTTAAAAACTTTTGCCAACAATAAATGGTGACTTCTATCCAATTGCAGACCTCCATATAGTAATTTTCATAGACACAATGTAACAAAAAAATTAAGTAAATAAAGACAGAGGACAATACACCTCCATACTTTTAGTCAAAATTCTTTATAAAATAGAAGATTTTAAATTTAATTTTCCTTAATTTTTCTCTCCTTCAAGCTGAAAACTCCTAATCCATTTAGTTTTTTGCTCTTGGATCTCTTGCTTTGTGTATTAGAACAAGTACATCTGAAAGCAAAATTTAGATTTAAATGCCTTGGGTTGAAGTGCTTTCACTAAAATGTTCTCCATTTCAAAAAACACTTTTGGCTTTTATTTACATTTGAACACCCTTGTAAATTGAGTATTTTTTCCCTAAAATGGCTTGGAACTTTTGCATTATAAAATGCAGATCACTTGATTACTCAATCCAATATAATAAAAATGAGCTTCTGACAAAGGCAGTTTTAAAGAAGCTTTTCTAGACTATGACTATAAAAAAGTCCATTTGCCTATTTTGTCTGCCATTGCTGAATGAGGAAAGGATATAAATGTCATTGAAACACAGATTATTTATTATATTTTCCCATCTGCTTACTACATTGGTTATTTGAGTCTTTTCTAGGTGTAAAATGCTTCATATTAATAAATTCAAATGATGTCTGTTGTCTTGTACAAACACAGATGTCATTTTTGCAGCTTGAACTTGTTTAAGTCCACAAAATAAAATAATAAAAAATAAAAACATGAATGTGAGCTGACAAGAAAACTGTAATAAGAACGAAAAGCCCAGGTTCAGCTTTTATACATTTGTCTCCTACTCAACGATACAATATTTCCCTTTATCCTTAATCCTCACTATATAAAGCACTTAAAAAAATTTTTTAGTGTGATGGTATCAAATGTAATATTGTTTACATTTTCTATCTGTCCTTATAACAATAACTTCATCCATAGAGGACCAGATTCATAACCACATTGAAATTTGTTCCCCTCCCCCACTGGTGTTTATTAAACTTGAAACAACTCGGCCATTGGTACACAGACCAGTTGGTCATTTGTATATTCTCAGTCTTCTGTCTCACAATGATCAAAATGATTCCACCAGAAACTGAGAAGCTGGGTCGGACCAATCAGCATAGCCTAAAAATACTTTGAGGACACAGGTCTCACCTTTTGTTTTCAAAACAATATATAGCAATAATGTTTCAATATGACTTCAGGGAAGCCTTAATATCAGACACTGGCCTGGCTTAGGAGACTAGCTTGGAGCAGTCCTCTACCTATTTCTGCAAGATTCATATTTGACACATTCCAGGTCATTTTCCAGACCCATGCCCAGCTGCCAGAAATGGGAAGCATATTGTAAGACTGCACTTCTTTTCTCTGAGTGTGATTTTTGTACATTTAGAACCACAATGTTATCATTTTTGCCTCTTGGAAGATAAAATTGATGATGATGATGATGATGATGATGATGATGCCCATTTATTGAGCACTCACCATATGCCAAGCATTGGATTGAGAACTTTCTATTATTTAATCCATATGACAGTCCTATGGTATAGATATTATTCTTATTATCTCTATTTGGCAGATGAGGAGAAATAGAAGCTAAAAGCTTCAGACTTCACTGAGATTCTACCCCTATTAAATGAGAGTCAGAATTGCAACCCAGATTTGTCCAAGTCCAGAATGTGCACTCCTAACCAGCATGCTGTACTGATTTTAACTATTAAAGGAATACAAACTCATTGGATCTAATGTTCGAGGGCACTTTTGCATTTGTTTCATTTAAGACTCCCCTCTCCCTTCTTGGTACCGCTGACAAAAGCACTGGATAAAGTCAAAACCTCTACGGTTGCTGAACTCTTTGAAATTATGTGTTTTGAAATTAAAGGAAAGAAAAATCCTAGTTGTCTCTTGGGCTTACTACAGAACTTTATATCATCAACCTTTCTGCCAGGATATTTATCATCTTGGCAACTCTAGAGGAGGAGATGATTTTGTCTTCCCCAAATAAGATTTTCCTCACAGGTATATATGAGGTAAACACTGAATGTCCCCAGTATCATTGAGATCTATTTCAGCACAGCTGGGCTTATGTAAGGAAGCACTGAAGAGTTCAGACATTATCTTCTATGAGCACTGAGGCTCTGAACAAAATGGGAACCCCCCTCACACTGCCCTCTCAGTTTCCAGGCATCCAAAGCCCATATTCTATACCCAGATATTCACAGTGCTGCTCTATTGCAGGCCCTGTGAACACAGAGCACCCTCAACTGTGGTCTTTAACAACTTTGTCACCTTGGAGATATCATTTGTATTGTATCCTCATAGAGTCCTGCTTAATATTGACTGAATTCCAACTTTCAGACCTGAGTAGAATCGTAAATAAGTATATTTTTCCAATATTGTCTCGTTGCAGATAAAATATCCAAAGTTTGGACACAGGCCCCAGGGTGTCCAGTTGGTGAGCGGCAAGAGTGGGGAAAATGTTACCCGTCTGTGACTCTCAGTCCCATGTTCTTTGCCCTACACCGTGTCGCCACCACCTACATCATGCAATTAGCCAGATAACCACCACCACCCCCCCAATTAATTCATCACATAGATGCCTGTGAAAAGCACTCTCCTTCTTTCCAGCTACCTTACACATTTTAGTAGGGGGTGGTTTTAGAAACAAGAGTAATGAATAACTTTAATAATTGAAGGAGCTCCCATCCTAGGCATTTTAGTTAGATAAAAAGCCTTCTGGCAAGCAACAATTATATTCATTTTTTATATATATTCATCACACTTTTCTTTGACTGGCTCAACCAAAACTTTAGAAAGTTCTTGAAAAGCCACAGCTACTCCTAGGATGAATTCAGAGATAGAAAGCAGGGCCAGTGAGAAGAAAATATAAGAACTTAGGATTAGTCTGCCTGAAAAAAGAAGAAGAAAAAAACAATAAAGAAAGCTAATTTCAGAATTTCCTTCTGATCAAGGGGATTTATTATACAGAAAAAAAGTGAGTTGTTTTCCATGGTTAGGACACACAAAAATTGGGCTTTAGGTACAGCAAGATAAATAAGTGGCCCCACTGAGTGTCAATGTGGTCAGTTAGGGGGGCTTTAGAGACCTTCTGTAGCCTTACCGCAAGGGAGAAGCTTGACCTGCACTCTATAGGAAGCCATCTTTAAAAGGCATTGAAGAGCAGTATATGCCTACAACGGTCAAGCCAGGCTCTTGGTTGAAGGCAGGGGCATATACAAAATCTTGAGTTTCCTCAAAATCAGATTGCCTAGAGATGATTTGTTTGCTTTATAACTACTGAGAAATTTTGAGGAATCACTTACCACAGGCAAGCTTCTATCATGTGGGCAATGAATCCTCTATTGTCATTGACAAAGGGATCAAATTTCATCCTGTCTCAAAAAGAGCTTTCAATTTTGGACCATAAGATGGTTAAAACTGCTCTCTGCAAACAGGTTTCTAAATCAGTTTCTTTACTAGCATAATGGGATAAGATCTGCAATTCTCCTTTTTGAATTACTCTGTCTGTACTTTGAGAAGCACAAAGTCAATCTTCATTGCTACCAAAATCTGAAGGTTAAGTTTCCAGGCAAGAAAGGAGGTGGCTCTGGAGCCATGATCCGTCAGTGATGTCAACCTGCCAGAAGTAACTTATCACGGCACGGGGATTGGACATTTTAGTTTGAAGCCTTCTTTTTTTCTCACTCCTGAGAATCTTGACATTCAGTCACTTTTTTTTCTTAATTCATTTGAAGAAAGATGCAGTGGAGGAGAATTTATGATCTCCCGACAATAAGATGCTGTCTTGATACCATCATTGTTGATTTCTTGTACAGCAGCCCTACCAGCATTTTCTCATGTCCTTTTGAGAACTCATAATTGTTCCAAGGCAAATAGTGAGGGTTGTTGGAACACATTTATTTATTTATTTATTTATTTTAAGATTTTATTTATTTATTTGACAGACAGAGATCACAAGTAGGCAGAGAGGCAGGCAGAGAGAGAGGAAGGGAAGCAGGCTCCCTGCTGAGCAGAGAGCCCGATGCGGGACTCGATCCAAGGACCCTGAGATCATGACCTGAGCTGAAGGCAGCGGCTTAACCCACTGAGCCACCCAGGCGCCCGTTGGAACACATTTAAATCACCATTTTCTATATTTTTTTAAATTGAGAGATAAACTCTATTTCCAAGGTAGGAGAAGGTTCTTTCGTTATTAATTCCAAAAGTGAAATGTCCTTTAGTTAGTGTTATTTTTATCATCATTTTGATCTTAAAGTGAAAGTCATCTTCTCAACACCTGACCCCTTATAGGTGAGTTTCAGGTGGGTGGCAAAATAAGTTATCTTCTTCAGCAAAGCTTCTTGCATATGTGTAGGGGTGAGGGGGTGGAAGCATTTAGAAGTAATGGGTCTTGTCTTCAACAATATTCTTTCTTACTAAAAATCCCAAATCAACAAATCTGACCCTTGTTGAGTGCGTTACATTTGCCATGGGGGAGACTACAGAGAGAGGGTCTGAACAATGAGGGAGAGTCCATTTGAAAGATAATCCTAAGTACAAAAGAGGTAAATTCATTTTCATCTTTTTCATACAAGTAGTTGTCTTCCACTAAATGTCTCCCATATTTAAGAATAAAACCAATGGTCTAGTTGATTTTATTCTCCAGAATTTACCTTATTTTTGTGACAATATCTTAATCTACTTAGACTGCCATTAACAAAATACTATAAGCTGGGTGGTTGAAGTAAGAGAAGTTATCTTAGCATTTTGGAGGTTGGAAGTCCCAGATTGGGCTGTCGGTGTGGTTGGCTTCTGGTGAGAACCCTCTTCCTGGCTCGTAGACAGCTGCCTTCTGGTTATGCACCCACTGGCTTTTTCTCTGGGAGTGCATGAGAGAGGAAAGAAAGACAGAGAACAAACTCTGGTTTTTTTTTCTTATAAGGGCACTAATCCTATCATGAGGATCCCACCCTTGTGACCTCATCCATCCCTAATTACCCCCAAAGCCCCCATCTCAAAATCCCATTACATTGGGGGTTAGGACTACCAACATACGAATTGGGTGGGGAAGGAAACACAAATTTTCAGTCCATAACATACAATCAAACTAGAGTTTAGCTCAGTAAAAGCTGTGCCTAGGCCCATGTTCCTTTTGTACCCCCAGACTCAGGAATCCTCCAGAAAACCACATCCTCCATCTCCAAAGCTGCATCTCCACTGGCCCCTCTCAGCCACATCTGCCTCTGTGGGGAGGTCTCCAGCTTTCTTCCCCTCCTGTCTTCCCCATGGAACTGCCAGTTTTCACCCTAGAGGTTCAGAAAAGGGACCATGTGCATAATCAAGAGAGTGATTTACCACATTTTGCATCATTCTGGGGAAATATGCCTTCTTCTTATTCTTGCACATTTCTACTATCTGTCTTATATATCTTTGACCTACTCTCTCTGGTTGATCAAGGATAAAATTCCACACTGTTTACTGCCTTAGAAGCTCAAGAACTTTATTATAGTTTACATAGATAAAGTGCCTTATGACTTGCCATGCTTTCGTAGACACCAGTTCACATTAGCTGAACTTTTATAAGCTGAAAAAACTCACATTACACGGATTGACCCTTCCCTGACACTGGAGTTTAAGCAGTAGATTCAGGACCCAACCCCAGTCTTCTGCGCCACAGGTCCAAGCCCTCCCATGATGCCCATTATCCATTACAGAACTGTCACTGTCTCTGCAAATATGGTACAAGAAACTTGTCCATTTATTCTGAGATGCTTTTTTAAACATAAAAACTAGTACATTTTAATAACTGAAATTATATAAAGGAATGCATACATACCTATACATATATTTTTTTAAAAGATGGAAAATACAAAGTATTCGGTTGACCTCCCACCGCATGCTTCTTTCAACCTTGCTCTTTCTCTCCAGCTACCCCCTGAGGAGGGAACATTTATTTTTTGAGCTCCTCATAGGTACCCAGCACCAACCTCTACCCCACATGAGAATCACAGGCTATTGTTCAAGGAATTCACTTTGAAACGGAACAAACTTTGATCCCAAACCTGATTGTGCCATTTAGCCATATAACCTTGAGGTTATTAATTTTCCTCTCTGAGGCTCAGCTTCCCCATCTGTTAAACTGGAATGAAAGCAGTAGCCGGGATGGTCGTGGACATTAAATAAGCTAACTCATGTACAGCACTCAGCACACGATCTGCAATGTAATAAACATTGCCTATTGTCACTATTGTGATTGCTGTTTATTGTTCAAAGCTCTCACTTCAGAAGACTCACGATGTAATAGGGAAATGGAGCAGGCTTAAATAATGCCAGTATAGGCAGATTCCAGGAAAGCAACAGAGCTCAGAGACACATAGATTTTTCTCCCACAGCTCTCTTCTTACTAATTCCCAAATGTCATAAGTCTCTCATCCTAAGACTTAGCAAAATCCTGACTGATTTAATCCCCAGTATTTTTTTTCCTTGAGAAATAAAAATTCCAATGCATGAAAGTATGTCTGCAGAAATGGTAAGCATATGGAGTAAAAACTCAAAGCAAAAAAAAAAAAAAGTATAACAGTTGAGAACTCCAGCTTGATGTAGTGTTGCAATTCACAGCCTTGTCAGTCTGTTTTATAACACCATTGCTCAAATTTGTGACAAAGTCCCAGCCCCAGAATCCTAGAATGAAGAAATTTGGCATGGGGTAGACTTGTTTACATTTTCTTCTTCCGAATATTTTCATGTAGAAGTTTCATTTAGAAGTTGATGTTTCTGGTTTGAGCACCCCTGATTACAAATGGAGAGGTAAAAATATCAAATATCAAGGCCAAGCGGGGCAGAGGTTCAGTTGGGTCTGAGATGACCTCCCCAAGCCCCTTCCACTTTTCTCTTGCTTTCGGAGATGTTCACTGAGATGTAAATTGAGCACAACTGGTCTACTAGGTAGAGGATTTTTGTTTATTTATCAAGTACTTCTTGTGGGCCAAGGAATTATTTCAGGTGCTTCATAGTTAATTAATACAATTCATCAACACTCATAGCAACCCTATGAGGCAGATGTTTTGTTATTCTCAATTTACAGATACAGAAATGGAGACACAAAGAAATGAAGTGATTCACCCTAGGGTTTTAAGGTAGGAAAAGATGGAGCTTGGATTACAAACCCAGGTAGGCTCTGGAATCCATATCTTAACTGCTATGCTGGTATTTATTTGTGGGGTATGGGAGGTGTTGGCTTTCTACTTTGTGATCGTTTGTCATTTATGAAAGTGGTGATGGAGGCACCGACATTGATTGTACATGTAATTTAAGCCTCCTTGGGGCCACCTACTCATGGAATTTTTTTTTAAGATTTTATTTATTTATTTGACAGAGAGAGAGATCACAAGTAGGCAGAGAGGCAGGCAGAGAGAGACAAGTGGAAGCAGGCTCCCTGCTGAGCAAAGAGCCTGATGTGGGGCTCAATCCCAGGACCCGGGGATCACGACCTGCGCCAAAGGCAGAGGCTTAACCTGCTGAGCCACCCAGGCGCCCCAGCTCATGGAATTTAAAAGCATTAATGTTCCACCTTAAGAGTTAAACTTAATTCTTGGGGCACCTGGGTGGCTCAGTGGGTTAAAGCCTCTGTCTTAGGCTCAGGTCATGATCCCAGGGTGCTGGGATCGAGCCCCACATCGGGCTCTCTGCTCAGTGGGGAGCCTGCTACCCCTTCCCTCTCTGCCTGCCTCTCTGACTACTTGTGATCTCTGTCTGTCGAATAAATAAATAAAAAATCTTAAAAAAAAAAAAAGAGTTAAACTTAATTCTTGCACACTGGTTTATAAGGATTAGACCTCTTCTACCAAGATACTGATAGTTTTATACCTGTAAGTTTTGCAAAATCATAAATTCTAATGAAATAGTTAGTCCTAATTTTTACTAGGTTTGTGATTTATGAACTTAAATTATAGTCTTATGGATATGGGAAGGAGCAGGAGCATCAAATATTGAACATATGGTTCCTTTTTAAAACAATTTAAATTGGGGGGCACCTGGGTGGCTCAGTTGTTAAGCGTCTGCCTTCAACTCAGGTCATGATCCCAGGATACTTGGATCGAGCCCCGCATCGGGCTCCCAGCTCGGTGGGAAGCCTGCTTCTTCCTCTCCCACTCCCCCTGATTGTGTTCCTTCTCTCACTGTGTCTCTCTCTCTCTGTCAAATAATAAATAAAATCTTTAAAAAAAAAAAACAATTTAAATTGGACTTTTATGTAATTTTTCGCTTCTCAAATCCCTTTTTCACACTCAAAATTGCAGAGCCAAAGTCTACTTTAAAACAAATGACAAGTGGACAGATACTACAGTTTAATGGGTTTTCTTTCTTGTTTTTCCTTTTTTTCTTTTTACATTAATTAGAGGTGAAAATAGTCCTTCATTCAATGCCTTCCTTCTTTTGCTGCCATGAAATACCGTGCCTGAATTCAATTCCACAATTAAGAAGCTTGACATTCTGTTACATATTGGAAAATATGTCCACTGCCTGAGCAGCAACTACCCCAGTAGGTACTCAATAAATAGTTGACAATGAAAGTTCCCAGAGTTTCAAAGATGAATTTTATTCTTCCCTGTCCTCACGTGGTTTATGATCTAGTGAGAGTCAGTCCTACAAACAACTAATATACAATGTGATAGATTTTGAGGATATGTACACACATGAGTGTTGTATTTGACTACTTGTGCTAGTAATATTGAAAAGACAAGTCCTTCAGAGAGCACAACTTCAATTATTATTTTTCTTTCTTAAACTTTATTAGATTTCCTAAATTGTAAAGTAATATGTGATTTTGTTTAAAAAAATCATGTGCAAATGTATTTATAAAAAGCACAATAATCTCCCATTCCTAATCTTTAATCTCTGCATCCTGAAGTATTTTTAAGAATAAAAATTAAATATTCTTCAATAGATAAGATTAATTTTTTCCTAATACTAAAAGGGACATATAATACATATGTCACTGGAACTCCACAAAATACTATATGTATATTTCCAGACCAATAAATAAATGTAATGCTTAAAAAGCATATGTTGCATATATTGAATATACCATAATGTATTTAATGATAAATTATAGATAGGTAATCAGATAAAAGTCTTTATTTTGCTTTTGTTTCCTATTTTGTTTTTGTCTTTAAAACATCTGCATATATCTATCCTTAGCTACAAGTGCTGTTTGTTTATTTGTTTTAATCAGCTCTACTGAAGCATATTTTATATCCAAAGAAATCCTCCCATTTTAAGTGCACAGTTTGATATGTTTTAATAATCAGGCATATAAAATATATATCACGAAGTAAACATTACAAATGAAATATAGAACATATCTATCACTCTCCAAAAGTTCCTTTATGCCTTTTTGTAGCCCTCCCTCTACCCACTGGTCTGCTATTATGGCTATAGTTGGTGCCATTCCTAAAATTCAAATAAATAAAAGCATATCGTTGTAGTTTTTGTGTATGGCTTCTTACACTTAGCTTTTAGAAATCTAAACCAACTAGTTTTCCAGAAATGCTCTCCTAGTCTGTTGGCTTGCCTTTTCATGCTCTTAGAGGTTTTTAAAGAACAGAAGTTTATAATTTTGAAGAAATACAATTTATTTTTTCTTTTATGGTATGTGTTCTTTGTGTCTTATCCAACAAATCCTTGCCTAAAACAAAGTGACAGACATTTTTTTTTTTTGCAGACTTAGAGTTTTAGCTTTTATATTTAGATCCATATTCATGTTAGTTTTTATGTGTGGTGTGAGGTAAAGTTGAGTTTTATTTTTTCAATTATATGGCATCCATTTATTACAAAGCAATTTATCGAGAAGACTATCTTTTCTGCATTGAATTTGCTAAAGCAGGTTTGTCAAAAATCAATTGACTATGTATGTGTGTGTCTATTTCTGGACTCTACTTATGCCCATGCTAAACAGTTTTGGTTATTGCAGCTTTGTCTTGAATTCGGGTGATATAAGAGGTCCAACTTTGTTCCTCTACAAGGTTATCTTTACTATTCTAAGCCCATTGCACTTCCATATATTTTGGACCTAATTTCTTCAATTTTATTTTTAAAAAGTCCATTGGAGGGGCAGCTGGGTGGCTCAGTCAGTTAAGGGGCTGCCTTCTGCTTGGGTCATGATCTCCAGGTCCTGGGATGGAGCCCAGCATCAGGCTCCCTGCTCAGCAAGGATTCTGCTTCTCCCTCTCCCTCTTCTCCTCCCCCCACTTGAAAAAGTTCTTTACAAATACTTGTTTGTTACAATTTTTAACAAATCATGAATGGATGTTGAATTTTGTCAAATGTTTTTCCTACTGTATTGAGATTAAAGCTTTTTAAAGTTTTCTTCTTTAAACTGTTAATATAGTGAATCATTACATTGATTAGTTTCCAAATGTTAAACCTAACCTTAAAAATTCTTGAAGTAAATCTTAGTTAATCATGATACATGATTTTATATCTTTTATATAGTGCTGGATTTTATTATATTGGTAGTTTTCTTCTCTAGTAATGTCTTTGTCTAGTTTTGATAGCAGAATTATAGGGGCCTCATCAAGTGAATTAAGAACTGTTTCCATCTCTCCTACTTTCTGCAAGAGTATGCAAAATTGGTATTATTTTTTTCCCTAAATGCTTAACAGAATTCACCAATGAAGCCTTCTAGGCTTGAAGTTTATTTTGTGGTAACATTTTAAATATGAATATCATTTCTTTAATAGATATTGGGTTATTCTGGTTATCTCTTTTTCTCCTTAGGACAGCTTGGTTGGTTTTCTTTCTCAAGGAATTTGTCTATTTTATGTGAGTTATCAAACTTATTGGCATGAAGTTCTTTATAATTTTTTGTTATTCTTTAATATTTATACAATTTGTAGTAATAATCACACTTTCATTCTTGAGGTAATTTGTGTCTTCTCTGTTTTTCTCTGGATTAGTCTAGCTTAGTTTTATCAATTATATTGATTTTTTTCTAAGAACTAGCTATTGGTTTTACTTATTTCTCTATTATTTATCTCATTTCCACTTCATTATTTCTGTACTTATCTTTATTATTTTCTTTCTTTTGCTTATCTTGGGTTACTTTGTGTATGTGTATGTGTTTTCCAGTTTCTTACGTTAAAACCTGAGATCACTTCCTGAGACTTTTAACAACCTTTTCTAATATAAATGTTCCATTTTATAAATTTCACATAGATGTTGATAACTATGTTTTCTGAATTTTGATATTTTATGTTTTCATTTCCATTTTATTCAAAATATGTTCTGCTTTCTCTTGTGATTTTATTTTTTACCAGTTATTTAGAAGTGTGCCATTTACAAAGAAGAAGTCAAACTCTCTTCACAGATGAGATGATACTTTATATGGAAAACCCAAAAGACTCCATCCCCAAACTACTAGAACTTATACAGCAATTCAGTAATGTGGCAGAATACAAAGTCAATGTACAGAAATCAGTTGCTTTCTTATACACTAACAATGAAAATATAGAAAGGGAAATGAGAGAATCGATTCCATTTACTATAGCACCAAGAACCATAAGATACCTTGGAATAAATCTAACCAAAGAGGTAAAGGATCTGTACTCGAGGAAATACAGAGCACTCATGAAAGAGATTGAAGATGACACAGAAAGATGGAAAACCATTCCATGTTCATGGATTGGAAGAATAAACATTGTTAAAATGTCAATACTGGCCAGAGCAATCTACACTTTCAGTGCCATCCCAATCAAAATTCCACCAGCATTTTTCAAAGTACTGGAACAAACAATCCTAAAATTTGTGTGGAACCAGAAAAGACCTCAAATTGCCAAGGAAATGTTGAAAAAGAAAAACAAAACTGGGGGCATCACATTGCCTGATTTCAAGCTTTACTACAAAGCTGTGTCACCAGGACAGCATGGTACTGGCACAAAACCAGACATATAGACCAGTGGAACAGCGTAGAGAGTCCAGATATGGACCCACAACTCTATGGTCAAATAATCTTAGACAAAGCAGGAAAAAATATCCAGTGGAGAAAGACAGTCTCTTCAATAAATGGTGGTGGTAAAATTGGACAGTTATATATGGAAGAATGAAACTCAGCCATTCTCTTGCACCATACACAAAGGTAAACTTACAATGGGTAAAAGACTTCAAAATGACGTAGGAATCTATCAAAATCCTAAAAGAGAACATAAGCAGTAACTTCTTCGACATCAGCCACAGCAACTTCTTTCAAGACATGTCTCCAAAGGTGAAGGAAATAAAAGCAAAAATGAACTTTTGGGACTTCATCAAGATCAAAAGCTTCTGCACAGCAAAGGAAACAGTCAACAAAACAAAGAGGCACCCCACAGAATGGGAGAAGATATTAGTAAATGACACTACAGAGGGCTGATATCCAAGATGTATAAAGAACTCCTCAAACACAACAACCAAAAAACAGATAATCACATCAAAAAATGGGCAGAAGACATGAACAGTTGCTTCTCCAAAGAAGACATACAAATGGCTAACAGAAACAAAAAAATGTTCATCATCATTAGCCATCAGTGAAATAAAAATCAAAACTACACCGAGATACCACTTTATACCAAATAGAATGGCAAAAAAATTAAGAAGGCAGGAAACAACAAGTGTTGGTGAGGATATGGAGAAAGGGGAAACCTCTTACACTGTTGGTGGGAATTCAAGCTGGCGTAGCCACTTCAGAAACACACATTGAAAAATATAATTGGGAAGATCTCAAAGATCTCCCTCAAGAAAACAAAATAACTGAGAGATTAAAAAATATTTAAAAAGAGGCACCTGGATGGCTCAGTCAGTTGAGCTTCCAATTTTTGGTTTCAGCTCGGATCATGATCTCAGAGTCATGAAAATGAGGCCCATGTCAAGCTCTGTGCTGGCTGTGTATAAAGCCTGCTTGGGATTCTTTCTTCCCTTCTACACTTTGCCCTTCTCTCCTGCTTGTGCATATTCTCTCTCAATAAATAAATAAATAAATAAATAAATAAATAATAAAAAATATAGAAGACTAACCTGGGTAATTCAAATACCAGAAAGTACAGGGAAAATGGAGAGGGGAGCAATATTATGGTCCATATATACAATGGAATATTATGCAGCCATCAGAAAGGATGAATACCCAAATTTTGTATCTACATGGATGGGATTGGAGGAGATTATGCTGAGTGAAACAAGTCAAGCAGAGAAAGTCAATTATCATATGGTCTCACTTACTTGTGGAATATAAGGAATAACATGGAGGACATTAGGAGAAGGAAAGGAATAGTAAATTTGGGGTAAATTAGAGGGAGAGATAAACCATGAGAGACTGTGGACTCTGAAAAACAAACTGAGGGTTTTGGAATGAAGGGGAGTAGGGGGATGGGTGGACCTGGTGCTGGGTATTAAGGAGGGCACGTATCGCATGGCGCACTGAGTGTGGTACATAAACAATGAATCTTGGAACACTGAAAAAATAAAATAAAAAATTTTAAAAGTGTGCCATTTAATTTCCAAACACTTAGTGATACTCATGCTGTTTTTCTATTGTTGATTTCTAATTTAATTAATTTTTGTCAAAGGCCATATTCTTTGATTTCAATCCTTTTAAATTTATTAAAGAGTTGTTGATTTATGGTCCAGAATTGGATTTTGCTTTTGTTTTTTTAATAGAATTGATCCTAACATGCAATTGCTATGTCAAAGACTATGCTTGTTTTTATCTGTACTAGATATTGGCTAATTACTTTCTATAAAAATGTAACAATTTATACTGTCATTTTCCCATATTGTCTTTATTATAAGATCTTACCAAGCTACTCTATTTTTTCCCCTATATTTGTTTTGTATCTCCCAGGCAGCATGTGAGATTAAGGGATTTCTCATAAGTATGTTGTCCATTTTTTCTTATATGAGTTGCTTGTTAATATTCTTTGTCCAATGTTTAATTCTATATATGTAATTTTTCTTTTTTTAATAGAATTTTATTTTTTTTTCAGTGTTCCAAAATTCATTGTTTATGCACCACATCCAGTGCTCCATGCAATACATGCCCTCCATAATACCCAGCACTGGGCTCACCCAACCCCCACCCTCCTCCCCTCGAAAACCCTCAGTTTGTTGCTTTTTTTTTTCTTTTTTTTTAAAAAGATTTTATTTATTTATTTGACAGATAGAGATCACAAGTAGGCAGAGAGGCAGGCAGAGAGAGAGAGGAGGAAGCAGGCTCCCCGTTGAGCAGAGAGCTCCACGTGGGGCTCGATCCCAGGACCCTGGGACCATGACCTGAGCTGAAGGCAGAGGCTTTAACCCACTGAGCCACCCAGGCGCCCCCTCAGTTTGTTTCTTAGAGTCCACAGTCTTTCATGGTTTGTTTCCCCTTCTGATTTCCCCCAACTCACTTCTCCTCTCCATCTCCCAACATCTCCCATGTTATTCCTTATGCTCCACAAGTACGTGATTTTTCAAGGATTTTCTTGACTCTTTTGAATTTGGAAATATTATTTATGGAAATGATACAGTTTTATCCTTAATGTTTCTTTTATATAGTGTGTGTGTGTGTGTCTGTGTGTGTGTGTAATATACTATTTATAGAATGTCTATAATGAATCAGGTACTTCACATATTTTTTTCTTTAATCCTTAAAACACCCATCAAAGAACAGATACATTTACTTATATACCATTAGTATATGCATGGTACTAGTATTTCAGCTTTCAAATTGTGTTTTGGGGAAACTGAACTAATTGTAGTTACTTGCTAAAGCTATACAGGAAGTGACTTGGAGAGCTGGGTTTGAACCCAGGTCTGTCTATCTCCAAAACCCATGTCCTTATCACTACAACATACAGCCAGCCTTCTCTTGAACAAAAAAGAAAGTTCCAAGTGTCAATGCTCTTTTTTGTTGCTACTGAATTATATGTTAATGGAAAATAATGAGTCATTTATACATAAATTTTGAAGTTATTTCACTAAAGAAGTCATGGAATTCTATCATCAAGAAATAAGGTCATGAAGTCTCAGACATTCAGAGCCAAATTCTATCCTCCCATCATTGGCCAGAGATCACATCTACTCTGTCCCATCCATAATGTATGCTTTCTTTTTCCGTAGACTCAATCTTACCAAATACTATGACAATCCTTTTCCTCTCCTACTAGCTACGGCTTCAGTGGAAAAATTCCAGAGTTATCTATACAAGGTCAAGGTCCACGATCCTGGGCTGATTCATGAAACATTCAATCACAGTTTCCACCACAGGCCATGATCTGTGCCCATTTAGACAAGCCATAGAAGTCAGAGAGTTGAGGAATCCCATTTGGCAGAATGGCAGTAAGTAGACCTTCAAAATGTTTTGCATGCAATCATTATTATCTTAAAATCTGGAAACAGAGGGAGTGAAAGAGATGCTTTCCCATTATCCTTATTATTTTCATAGAAGCAATTTGTGCTGCTTTGTCATTTCATAACACAATGCATTGCAAATGCATCTAAGCTACTGCTATCACTCCTCCATTATATGATGGCTGCTGACCTCCTCTCATACTGGCATCCTTCTACCACATTCTGTCCATTCATTAACATGGACTTAGGAAGATATACTAACAGCCTCTCTGGTTGTTTGGGTCTGTCCAGATAATTCATCCTAGTTAAGAGTTTCATCTCTCCCCTCATGTTATTGCTACCAATAAGAGTATTTAATAGTTTCAACTGAAAAAAACAAAAACAAAACTGGCAACTCCATTATTCTTGGCTCTACAGAGCAAACAAAATAACATGGCTTGGCCCTATTAATATCTGTTGAGCGTCAGAAACCAGACTCTAAGTGCTTAATTGTAAATCCATGCCAGGCATTATTCACTATTCTAGACTCTAGGACACAGCAGTGATCAAAACAGGAAAAAAAAAAAATCCCTACTTTCATGGAGCTTATATTCTAGAGGGAAATAAACGTGTCCGTTTAAAAACTATGGCTCCCAGTTCTGTCACCTACAAGCTGTAGTGTTTATAAATTTCTTAAGCTGGAAGTTACATCAACTCTCATCTTCCTCAGCAGGGGAATGATTATAGTTGGGGTAGTTTTGTAAGTAAAGTGATAGTATAAAGTGTTTTAGCATAGGGCCTAGCATATAATAAGCCCTTTATATAAGTGGGAGATTATTATTATTATCATTATTACATTTCTATTTGCCCCTATTTTCAGTGACTTTATACACATTATTTTTAAATTGCATTTTAATACTCTTAACCTAACCAGTCAGATAGCCACAGTCTGATTTTCTGTATTATATCTGACAAAATTCTAACCATATCCCCCTCACATTATCTCTGTTCAACCACACTGTATTTTCCTTATTTTGTTTAAATCCCTATTAAGTTAAAATGGATCACAGATGTCCTCCCAAACCCAATTTGTTCAGCCCAGAGTTAACCTCCCTCTGCATATAATGTAGGTCCCACAAGAGAAGGATGTTATATATTGGGTGATTCATGCAGATGGAAGCAGTCATGAGAAACAAGAGAGTTGTAGATGCTCTTGCAGACAAATAGTCGTATGCATCACAAGGCAGGATGCTAAGGGACAAATCAGCTCAGAAACATTGACTCTCTGTCACTTCTACTGCTTGGAGGAAATGAATGGAAAAAAAAAAAAAAAGGACTGATAAAAGGTGCTTATTTAGAACACTATGTGGGTGGGGAGGGGTGAGGGAGATGAGTGGTGAGTGTTCACCTGAAATTAAGAAATCTGAGGTTCTAGTCTTCCCTGTATCCCTAACCTAATGCATAACACTGAAAAAGTCCCATTCTCTCTGAGCTTGTTTTCTTATCTGTAAGAATAACAGATTCTATCTAAGGGACCTGACGGCTTCTAAATTGCTGTGTTGATTTCTGCTGCATATTTATTTTTGAACGAGAAGCCTATAAGAATAGAACTTTTAAAACACAATTTCCTTTCATCAATAGTATTCATCAATAAGATGGAAAAAAAATAAGAATCACCTGACAGGATTGCTATGAAGGTCAAGTTGGAAAATATATAGAGTATTTAGCATAATGGCTGGGATGTTCATATATTACCAACATACATTGTCCCTATACCTTGAAATCTTGAAATCAGAGTGTGATCCTGACAATGTATAATAATCAAATGATCCTGACGATATATAATAATCAAATAAAAAATTAAAGTGATCTCTATTTTTAAAATATTTTATTTATTTATTTGAGAGAGAGAGTGTATGTGTGCAGAGAGAGGGGTCAGGGTTGGGTAGAGGGGAGGAACAGAGGGTGTGGGAGAGGGAGAAGGAGACTCTCTGCAGAACACAGCCCTACACTGGCTCAATCCCAGGGGACCCTGAGATCATGACCTGAGCTGAAGTCAAGAGTGTGGTTCTTAACCGAGCTACCCCAGCCCTCCAAAATGATCTATCATTAAAATAAACTACTGTAGAGGGAGGGGAAAAAAGTAAACAAATGTAGATGCAAAATTAAAATCTCTGGGTATTTGGGCTTATGAGTATTTTTGGTTCAACCTTTTACTTGAGAGATAACCTGGCTTTTCTTGACATTGAATCCTAGTTCTGACACCAACTGTGTGACTTTAGACCAGTTTTATAACCTCTCTGTAAACAGAAGTGTCAAAACACTTCCTTATTGAGAAATGAGTTTTTAATAGTGAAGCACATATTAAGCACTATTTGTTAATAAAAATATTTTCCAAATCTGTAATAATGGACATATGCAGTCCTACAGTTGAATGAACTTTCTTTTATAAAGCTAGGATATTACCCCTAATTTAGTAATTTAGTACATTTTTACAAAGTGCTTTAAACTGACTGACCATCACAATAACTCTGTAAGGTGAGGACTGTTGTCATCAGAGGGGAAAAGCTCTAGAAGAGAACTGTCCTAGTCTCCCCAATCTCACCAGGGTATGGGGTGGAAACTTGCCCATCCTTAAGGGCCTCCCCTAGTTTTTTGGCCTCAGCAGATAGCATACCATGAATCTCCTTTGCCCAAGGGCTAAGGCTGCTCTGGATGATCAGGGACAAAACTGGACTAATCGCCCCTTCTCACCTTTTTCTCTTTCTGGCACCTGTGCAAGAATCCAGTCCATGTGCTCTTCTTGCATGACCTCTTCTTAAAACTAACTCTCCTTTTAGTTTCTCATGTAGGGCAAAGGGATGGGCTGGTGGTCCAAAGACTCCATTGGAGTCTTGGCTCTGTCTTAAATTCCACGAAACTTTGCATATATTACTTGATTCTAGTTTCAAACTTACATTTAAATCTCAATCCACTCAGAGTTTCTGAGAATTTTTGTCAAAGTGAGAGAGACAGACCCATTAAGAGTTTGAATGCACGTTGTCTGGGTAAAGTTAAAGGAGGTGGGGGGTTAAAATGCCATCATTCCCTCCAGACAATCAAGCTGGACACCAAAGAGTCGAGATCGCTCAGAACTTGCCACTTCTCCATCTCCCAGCCTGCTCCATGATCCTCTGATAGACCAATGTAGGGAAATGCCCTTCTGAGGGTCCAAAAAAAGTTCTAAAATTCAAGGGTAGAGTTTTTGATTCTTTTGATTTCCTGTAGTTGGATGCAATGATTTGCATTAGGCAGAGTCCCCAATGATTTTTCACCTCAATAAAAGCCAGCAAGAGGATTTTTCAGTGTGTTCTGTATATTTTCTGCTATCAAGGAATAAGAGTGGAGAAAGAGAAGTCATCTACAGAATGATGTTTGTGTGTTTTCACTTATTCTTACTATCCAGAGTAATCTCAGTTTGAAAGTGTTCAGCCAGAAGACTATCAAATGTAATAAGAAAATGCTTGCAATGTTTCTTTTTGGCTTTTTCAGAAATTGCCTGTTCTGACACTATTTAGAGCAATATTAGTGTTTTCAGAAAACTGTTACTTGGTGGCATGCATATAATTTGGCCACCACTTTAAAAATTACTCTAACTTATAGCTCAAGACCAGTTAAATTTATGGCATGACTACTTTTTTTTTAAAAAAAAAGGAATGAATAAAAAGTCTCACTGGAAAGCTACAAATTTATTTTTACCCTAAGCATTTTAAACTTGAGAAAGAAAAGGAATGCATTTGTTATTTTGACCTTTTACCGACCTATTTGCCTTGTAGGTTGCATTAGTAATTCCTTAACATCTACTAAAACTGCTAGTAGTTATTTATATGAAGAAACCATTTCTCAGCCGTTTGTTTTCCCTGATTCTTTATGAAGGAGACGTTCCAATTTTCTGGCTCAAAATATTAGCATCAACTGGAGTAACTGTTTTCAGTATCACCAAGTAAAGTTCTACTTAGCATAAGAAGAAGAATGGCTGTCTTTTATTGAACGACTCACCAGTTACTCCACTGGAAAGAGTTCTCTGTATTGTTTGTAAAAATCACACCTTTGTAACGTAGATAGTATTATAATTCCCACTTTTAGATAAGAAAATGAAGATGCTTGTTTGAGATCACACAGCTAGCAAGTTACAGAGCCTAAATTAAAGAACAAGTAGCATTCTCTGCGATTGACCGTAAGTTACCAATTCCTCTTATAATTGAATAGAGATCTCTGCAGGCCAATATGACTGATTTGGGGGTTTCTGATTTTTAATTAACTCTACTTATAAGTTTCTATAGTTAGAGTCAGAGGAGTAGACAGAAGTAGTTTGGGCTCTGAAATCTAGTAAACTTGAGTACAAACCCAGCTCCACCACTTGGCTGGTACCCGGCTTTGGAGAAGTTACTTAATATCTGTAACATCACCTCATAAAGTTGGGAAGATTAACTAAAGTCAATCTCCTAAGTACTGAACATGTTCCCTGCACATGGTATGGGCTTAATAAATGGTGTATCTCTTCAGTCTATTTTTAACAACAGCATGCATTTTAAACTGCCTGAAAATATAAATATTCAAAAGCAGTTGTTCCACGACTTGCTAATGCCTCCATTACTATATTTCTTTTGTTTTGTTCCTTATCGCCAGGGACATAAACCACATTCTTACAGAGGATTTGCAGGATTTGTAAGAGGAGCTGCTTCCTCTGATGCGTGGGCAAGGAGGAGCAATTCTTTTTCACCGCCAGAAAAATAAAGGCTACTTTCCTTCCTCAGATGCACAAGGTTTCTATTATGTGAAAGCAAACTGAATGCAGGTCCGACAAGATTTGGCACAGGGTCTAATAACAAATGAAACAGAACTGGGATCCAATGTGATTTATCACTGTAATTTTTATACATATCAAAATGGAAAACTTCTTTGGTGTTGGAATGAAAAGGTGAATTGACTGTCCCGTTAAGAATCAGCCAGTACTTTTCCTAGGTCATTTTAACTGAACCAAAGAGATATTAACAGGACGTGCAATGCTGATGTCTGCAGCTATAAACAAAATCTAACCAGCACCCATAAACGTAATGGGATTAGGCAGTAGTTGCTTTGAATGGTGGACAACGTTGCTTTTCTACAATATCATGGAGAACCGTGTTTAGTGGGTCTGGAAAGAAGTGACGGTTGATTTAACCCAAGGAGTTCATGAGAGGGAAGACTCAGCAGAGCTGAAGAGTGTGCAGACCAAGACTAATCTGCTATCTGTAGGGAGGGTCCTCCAAGGAGAAGTCACTGGTCTTACCCTAAAGGAAAAGTACACAGAAAACCTGTCATGGGCAGAATTTTCTTTTTGTTTTTTTTTCCCCACTATATTTTGTGGCCCACTTACAATGTGCCACTGGTTGGGGCTTTTAATCTTCTCCATTCCATAACTTTTGTCCTAAATAAGTTTTGTAATCACATCGTTCTCATGTGTATCCCACGGGAATAGTCTTTCACTGACAGTTGCAGACTTTAAGAAACTTGGTGACACTAGGAAGGGAAATCTATCTGCATCCTACCTAGGTATTTATGTATTTATACAGTGTCTCTGAAGCCACATAAATACAGTGTTGCTCAGGCCAGCAGCTCTGTCAGAATGATGATGATACATAACTCTTCCAAATGACTTACAGTTTCTAGAGGACTTTTCATACAAGCAAAGAAGAGGGAGACTGTTTTCCTGGGTGCGTAAGTTATGTGGGGTTTTATGCTGTGCATTTCATGCAGCCCTCAGCATTGCCTTGAAGATACTTGCATCCACATTTTTAAATTGAGAAAACTGAAGTTCAGAGAGGTTCAGCAACCTGTTCCAACCACGCAGCTGATAAATGGTAAATTCTGGGCTGGAACCTAGGTCTTTGTAATCTAAACAGAAATTGCTGCAGGAAGGTAAAGTTAGAAAGAGTAACAGATATACAAGACATTGAAGTCCAGGCAAGAAATTTAGACTTCAGTATTTATTTTATAGGTGAAAGAAAATTATTCAAGGCCACACGCAAGGGAATGTCAAGAGTCTTTGTTGTTCTCTAACCCAGCTTTGGGTGCCTTTCCTTTATTGTTACTCTGCTCATCCCTATCTACATTCCTTCCATTCATTTGTACTCTTCCATCACATGAGGAAGATTCTCAGATTAACTCCACTTAATAGATGAGAACGTGGGGAATCAGAGAGATAAGGGAGAATGCTGAGGGCCAGGGCCAGGCAGAGATGGGACTAGAACTCAGGTCTCTCTGGACTCACTTTTTTAAAAGATTTTATTTATTTATTTGAGAGAGAGAGAGACAGAGATAGGGACAATAAGCACGAGCAAGCAGAGGGAGCACAAGTGAGCAGAGGGAGCAGAGGGAGCAACAGCCTCGCCTGCTGAGCAGGGAGTCTGGTGCAGGGCTCGATCTCAGGACACTGGGATCATGACCTGAACCAAAGGCAGATGCTGAAGCGACTGAGGCATTCAGGCGCCCCTTCTGGGCTCACTCTTAATTGCAGTACTTAGTTTCATGTATCCACATGCATAAATATGTATGGTAATAAGTATTTGAATACATAAGGTCATATAAAATTTCAGCTTCCTGTAAACCCACTGTTAAAAAAGATTTCCAAACACTATACATTGCAGGCAGAGAATATGCAAAACACCATAATGACCTATATAACATGAGGAAAACAGCAAAAACTAAGGAATACAAATAATGTCTGAAATAACCAAGCTGAAGTCATGGGCTGCTTAAGGTTATTGGACTCTCTCACAAATATATTAAAAGGAATGCCTCCATGTGGATGCTGACTAGTCATCATTTTTCTAAGCTAATATCATTGCTGCGTGGAATGTCATAAAGTTTAGGAATAAAGAAAATAATTCTAGAATCCTCTACAGGAAAAAAAAAAAGTACTTTCAAGGAGAAGTGGATTTTTTTCCACTTGTTTTTGCTTTATCATGGCCCATTAACTTGATGAAAATTTCCCTTGTGGATATGAGGAATTGTTTTGACCCTCTGTACTTGTATGTTTATTTTGATGGTTCTAAATTTAGCAAAGCATTATTGTCATCATTGATCCTAGAGAATTATTCACCTGTTAGTGAGTCAATAGTTGCATGGGTTTATGGTATCATGAGGGATATTGACTGTCAAGTTTATTTACAGTAATTGATGATTTTTTAATTGTTCTCTGTTCCTGTTCCTAAAATAACTAACAGTAATGATCACTTCACTGGATAAAGAAAAGGCTCATAAGTCAGACAGGAAAGAGCTTTGGGTTGTGTGTACTCGAGGAGAAATAGGACATGCTTAGCAAGCTCCTGGAATTATTCAAACCCTGGCAAAAGCCGAGGTAGCCGTCAGAAGCCAAGCAGACTGCTCTGTCCCATGTGATGTCCCTGCCTTTCCTGTGTGAAGTGGTTTCCCCCTTTTCTATGTCTCCATCCTGATTTAGCCTGTACCACCTTTCACAATCGATGAACTTCTTCCCCTACCACAACATCCAATACATAGTCAGTCACTCAGTTCGTACGTCACATTACCTAATTCGTGCATGAACTTACTTCCCCTGTTATACCCTGAGCTCCTTAAGTGCAGAAGACAGTGTGTGTTTATGGACTTTGCATTCCCAGAGACTTGCTTTTGCATGGAACTTCCCATGTGCTCAGAAGAAATTTGCTGAGAGGCAGTATAAGCAATGGTAAGACTTTGAAGCTAATCGACCTCTGTTCAAATCCTGGCTCTGCTATTGACTCATCCTATAAACTTAAGCAAGTTATTAATTTCTCCATGCCTCACTTTCTTTATCTTCAAAATGGGATAGCAGAGAACTTACAAGGTAGTCATGAGAACTAAATGAGTTTCCACAGGTAAAGGTAAAGTGCTTTAAACAGAGGAATATTAAGGCATTAGTCATGGTAATTACCAGTAGCTGCTATAACAAGCAAACCTCAATCTCCGTGGCCCAATAAAACAGAACATAATTTCTCCAGTGTAGCTGGTCCATGCCAGCTGGCTGTTCTCCAGGTAACAATTCTGTGTTCTAAATCACTCTATTATGTAATGCCATCATCTTTAACTCATGGTGTCCAAGATCCCATGGAAGGGGAGAAAAGAGGATAATTACATCTAGAATGGTTTCTGGAGGACTAGACCTAGTAATGACATGCATCACTCACGCCAAAACCAGTCTTAAGGTCCTACCTAGATGCCAATGGTCTGGTCAACATAGCCTTCATTATGTGCACTGTCACAGAGTGAACCAGTTTAGTGAAGGCACAGCATTCTCTCTGCCACTGAAAAGGGTTCAATAGATGCTAGCCACTATTTAAAAAATTCAAAGCTTGGAACGCCTGGGTGACTCAGTCAGTTGGGCATCTGCCTTTGGCTCAGGTCATGATGCCAGGGCCCTGGGATAGAGTCCCATGTCTGGATCTCTGCTCAGTGGGGAGTCTGCTTCTCCCTCTGCCTGCTGCTCCCCCTGCTTGTGCACTCTCTCTCTCTGAGAAATAAACAAAAAAAGAAAGAAAGAAAGAAAGAAAATCTTTTAAAAAATATTTCAAAGCTCTAAAATCATACAAATAGATGTATATAGCTGGGGAGTTAAGTTTCAATTGGTTAAGTGCTACAGTCGTAATTTTAAATTCAGTTGTTTTCTGCACATCTCTTTGTAGGATCATGACACCAGTCTGCTATACTTGATGCTATCAGCTCATCTGGGACCTTTAAACCAGGGGTCACAAAGTCCTACTGAGGGAAGACAAGTGACATAAATGAACAGCACAACAGAGGTGGGTGAGGACTGCAGGGTTCTGGGGACCATCACGTGCTCTGTCAGATACCCTGACAGTAGTTAGCAAGAACACCATCCTGAACTTCCTCTGTCCTCCAATGTCTCAAGAAACTCAGAAAGCAGGATTTTATTTTTTTAAAATATTTTAAAGATTTTATTTATTTATTTGACAGACAAAGATCACAAGTAGGCACCGAGGCAGGCAGAGAGAGAGGGGAAAGCAGGCCTCCTGCTGAGCAGAGAGTCCAATGCAGGGCTTGATTCCAGGACCTTGAGATCATGACCTGAGCTGAAGGCAGAGGCTTTAACCCACTGAGCCACCCAGACACTCCAGAAATCAGGACTATAAGGTGAAATCTCTCAAATTTAAAATGTTGGCAACTACTTTTAATGTTTTTAAAATGTTGGGTGGGCAAAATAGTTTGCCAACAAAAGGACAGCCCCTTTCTAAGAAATGTGAAGGTAATAGGTTAAACATATTATTTTAAAACAATCTGTTAAGATGGTATGTTGATGACAGTTAAGGCAGATGAAGAGATGCTCAGGAAAGTAGTGTGAGAACAAGACCAAGATATGTATAAAGAAAGTAGTCAAAGGCTAGAAGCTGTTTTTGTTTTTGTTTTTGCCTGGAAGTTAGTTTTAAGTGACTACCACCTCACCAACCCAGGGTATGGGCCTCACTGTGCAAGCCCTGAGTGTGTTCTCCCTAATATTAGGATATGGCCCCATTGATAGGATGGCAGATAATTGTATGGACTCTGGAACCAGTGTACCTATATTTAAAGCCCAATGCTACAACTTAAGAGGCTGTTAACCCAGTTCCTCCATTTGTAAACTGAAGATACTATTGATATCCACCTCAAGGCTTGTTTAGCAGTTCCCATGAGCTAATAAATGTAAGAACATATATTTAGAACACATCTTGTGTATAGTAAGTGTTCAGTAAGTGCTAGTCATTACTTTTCTTACCATTATTACCTCTGGTATGTGGGCTGAACTTGATCTGTGGGCCCCCCGTTTGCAATTTCTGCTTTAAACCATGGCAACTGAAATTCAAATCAGAAAGCACTTAGCATGTGATTAAAAACAAGCATTACAGGATAGCCAATGCTTCCTGGAAAATGCCTGGCCCCTTTTGCTTTGCCTTGCCTCATCTTTACTTTTTCCTTCCTACTCCAATTCTGCTTCTACCTGGCTCTTGACCTCTGTGGTTATATCTCCAATTTTTAACTCCATTCTTGCTTTTTGCCTTGACAATGTTATTTTTCCTGGTTTGCACTTTATTTCCCCTAGATAAAGCTTATCACTCACCATGACTTCTCACTCTTGTCTGCTACTACCCTTCACTGGCCTGGCCAGGCTAACTCCAGGAAAAACAAAGTTTGGAGAAGTTAGGCAATTCAACCCAACCAGGATCTGAATCAGGTCCTAGGACTACAGCCAGGGATCCCCAAATTTCAGCCATACTACACTCCGTCTTTATTTTGCTGAAGCAAAAATTAAGTCTCAGCTGATTTTGAAGTTAGCTTATGAGAACAAACCCCTTAGCTAGGAGGTCAGTCCAATCCCAGGATTATCTCAACAGGCCTTTGCTGTTCTCAGCTCATTATTGAGATATGCAAAATTCCCATGAGGTGATAGAACCTTTGTCTCTTTATGACAAATGGCTATACACTGAAAGATCTAATTTTAGTGAAAGTTAAAAATGCAGCTAGTTAGCTATCAGAAATAGAAGTTGGTGCATCCCAACAAAATTAAGAAGATACCCATAAAGAGCTGGAGATTTCATTCAACAGCACTGAGGGTCTATGCACAGTCACAAAATGATGGCCCACTAGCTAAATCTGATGAGTTGAGGAAGGAGGGAACATAGTGTTAAAAGCATTGGATCCTCTTAAGTACAAGATGGATTCTCCAGCGGGCCTAAACTATCAGCACTCTTTTCTGGAGTTGGAGCTCTCTGGCCTATTATATAGAATAAATGAGTATGAAGACTTAAGCTCTTATACATAACGTTTTGTGTTCCTTCTTAAAGATGCTTATGAATTTTGCTACCCTACGGCTTAAACAGCACGTACGTAATAGCCATTTGAAATATTCCAACAAAATGCCTCTTTTCCACAAATCTATAAACTCATTTTAAAAAGTCATGACCCTGAAAGAATGTTATCTGAGGATCAATGAAACATCTTGTTAGTTCAGATTTAGGCTTACTTCATATGTTTACCCAGCATCTGCCAGACAGTGCTAAGAACTTTCACATACATTTCATTTATTCTTCACAATAATCCAATGTTCTTTAAGAACACCATTCCCATTTTACAGTCTCAGAAACTTTGGTCCAAAGAGGGTTAGTTATTTGCCCAATATCACACCACTAGGAAATGGTGGATTGGGAATTCAGACTTAAATTCGGTGCTCTTCATCATTTTGTGCTGCCTATCACAGGTGTGATTCAGCCCTTGGACATAATTTTCAAGAAGACAAAAGCCTAGAAAATCATCCATCCATTAAAAATGATTCCACTGTCCCTCTATGTGCCTTGCCATGACTGTGATGGAGGAGAGCATCAGTTGTTTGAAATATTCAATAACAGTTCCTTGGACGGTAGTTCTAATTTTAGCTTCCTGTGGACCCTGTTTCTTCAGGCAATGAATAATTTGCATGGCAAGTTTACTTCTGAGAAAGACAGTAGAGTTGAAACCAAGGACACTTAGAATAGTTTCATAGGAAAGCTGGGTTTAAGAACTGCATTAAAACTTGCTAAAAATTCTACATTGATGGCTCACTATTGATTATGTACTTAACCTTTTTATAAGTTTTCAAGTGTCTATTAAATCCTACTTCAACACAATAACCATTTATAGTTCCATAATGATAATGGTAAGACAATGACTTTTTAAAGCTCATTTGAAACTGTATTTTTATTCCTAGTAATAACCTTTGCTATTCCTTGGCCATTCTCATTGCAGGCTTTCTATGTATATTAAAAAAAGTAGGGGGAGCCAGGAACGAGGCTTTACTCTCATGTCATCAGACTGTTCCATCCACTACCCTCCTTGGTGCAGTCAACTAATAACCCTTGTCCAGTTTCCCTAATTTTTGAGGATTTTCATCCCTGTTTCATTGTCACCCTCTTCAGTACTAATTTATCAAAATTCTTGCTGAGTTCTGTAGATCAGAGCCTTGCCAGGTAGTAAATATTTTAGGCTATTTGGGCCAAGAGACAGGAACAAGAATATTATGTAGGTACTTCTATAACAAAGCAGAAAACTCCTGCCCCATTCCACCCACCCCATTTGCCTAAGACTTTCATCATATTAGGTTTCACCCTCTCTCAGTGATCCAGATCTCAGAACACTCTTTCCTTCTGGAAAGCCTAGCCATTTCTGTTTGGGCAGTTGGCCAAAGGTGATTCCACTACTTGGGACCCTGCATTTGCCAAGCATGAGTCTTGGGCAGCAATGAAGTATGGCCATCAAGCTGGAAGGGTTGGCACTGGAAGTAGAGGTGGGCACAATACGGGATGCACCAGTTCATCTCTGTGGCTTACAGTGCTAGCCAGGTCCATCTGAGCCAGGGCCATATGAAACCATATGGAGGGCCAGAATGTGCCAGATTGGGCTATGCTTTGCTGACCCCTGATGTAGATTATCAATCCAATACATTGGTCTCTCAATCTCTGAACCTCTTTTCTTCTGATGATCTTGTCCTCACCCCACCTTTGACATTCATTCCCATGGAAATGTCTTCTCATCACCAAAAGTTGCAACCACTCCCCAGAAATTCGATTTTAAGTTCCCCTTCTGTTATACCACCTCCTATCTTTCCAGCACATCCCTCTAGTCCTCCAAATGCAACAATCCTTCAACCCATCAATTTGAACAATCTAAAGGTCCCTACCTTCTTTTCATTGTATTTTAGTGTCTTCAGGTTTTTCCAATCTGGCTTAAAATCTCAAGGATACAGAGCCATTACTTCCTTCCACACATCTCTAACTCTCTTGCTGTGTTCTGACTTCATCATCACAGCAGGCACAACCCCAGCTCTGCCTAAGTACCATTTTCTGTCTGCTCCAAACTGCACACATACACACACACACACACACACACACACACACACACACACAGCTGAACAGAGCTAAAGAAAAACACAATCATACTGGCTGATTTCACTTTAAATTCATAACCTCTCCCCACTAGTGGCCCGTGGGCTGCCTGGCAGCCCCACATTCTTTCATCCTCCTAGGTTACTATTACATGCCTCCTCCCCTTTCCTCCAAGTTCTAATATCTGCTCATTCTCAGTTGATAAACATGCTTCCTACTTTACTGAAAAAAATCAGAAGATATGATTCTCACAAGCTCACACCACTACAACTATCCACCCACTCACATATGTGCTCAGAAAGTTTCTTTTGTCTCCTAAGTATGCTCTGCTATGTTTCTCCCTAAGGCCAGACTATCCACTTGTGCATGAAATCCTTTCTACTTTGCCTGCTCAAAAACATCACATCCAGAAATTAGTTTCTGTCTCTGCTGTATCATCAACTTTTTCTCTTTACTGGGTCATTCTTGCAAATGTACAAGAATGCTGTCACTTTTATTGGCTTCAAAAAGACCTCTTAACTCCATAAGTCCTAAAGCTACTTCCCCATTTCTCTGTCCACAATGATTTGTATTGATGCTTATTGGTAGATTCTGGCTCCAATTTCCTCTCTTTTTTATTCTGCCTTCAACCCATTCAAATCAGGCTTCACCTCCTGCACTCCACCAGAACTATTCTAGTCAAGGGCATTGGGTTCTGGATTGCTGAAGCCAAAGAGCCCAGTGAATATTACTCACCTTAGTTCCTCATCTTAATTGGCTTTTCAGCAGCATTTGGTACAACTAATCATGCTGTCCTCCTTGAAACTCTTCCTTCACTTATGTTCCAGGAGACCACACTTTCCCAGCTTCCTCTCACCTCACTAATGGGTCTTTCTTAGTCTTTATTGGTTCCTCATCCACCCAATCTCTAAAATCGGAAGTGTCCAGGAGTCCTTAGACCATTTCTCCAACTAATGTCACTTTTATGGGGATCTTATCAGACTTATGGCTTTAAATACTATCTTTACACCAACAACATCCAAAGTTATATCTCTAGCATAGACCTCTTCCTTGACTTTAGATGCATAAAACCAATTTTCTATTCATTGTCTCTTCTTGGGTTTCTAAAATGTGCCTCAAAATTAACATGTGCAGGGGACTTTCATTTCTAACAATATTACCTGGGCATCTTGATAAATTTTATTGCTGAAAAATAACTAAAAGTCCATTTTTTTCTTAAAAACAGTATCAAGGGGCATCTGGGTGGCACAGTCGGTTACGCATCTCACCCTTGGTTTTGGCTGAGGTCGTGCCCGCCTCAGACTCTGAACTCAGCAGAGTCTGCTTAGGACTCTCCCTCTTCCTTTGCCTCTCCCCCCATGCTCTCTCACACTCTCTCTCTAAAATAAATAAATAAATAGTGTTTTAAAAAGTATCAATAAACCGATAATAAACTAAGTTCAAAGACTGAGAGAAAGCAAGAATTCTGAAAAATTAACAGAGCACTGAAACTTTAATGTTCGGGTACTTTGCCCAGAAGCATAACTATAAAGTACAATATTCATAGTTGACATGGTGCATGGAAAAGTTAAAAAACAAAAACAAAAACCTAGGCCTGCCCAAGATGAAAACTCTAATAGGCAGTCTTTTCTCCATAAAACTGAAACCCCAAAAGGCCACATCATCAGTTTATGGGTGGTATATCACCATATATATTAATACACACACACACACACACACACACACACACACACAGTTCTTGGCTGTCCTAGGCTCTTTGCATTTCATATAAAGTTTAGGATCCACTTGAAGATTTCTACCCCCCAAAACAACTAACCTGCTGGATTTTAACTGGAATTCTGTTGAATCTATAGATCAACTTGAGGACAGCTGCATCTTAGAAATACTGTTATGCATAAATGGTATAATTCTCCATTTATTTAAGACATCTTTAATGTTTCTCAGCTATGTGCTTAATTTTCCAGTTTTCTGTATAGAAGTTTTAAATCTCTTTCGGTAAATGTATTTTTTTTTTTTTAAGATTTTATTTATTTACTTGACAGCCAGAGATCACAAGCAGGCAGAGAAGCAGGCAGAGAGAGAGGAGGAAGCAGGTGTTCCGCTCAGCAGAAAGCCCTATGCGGAGCTCAATCCCAGGACCCTGGGATCATGACCTGAGCCAAAGGCAGAGGCTTTAACCCACTGAGCCACCCAGGTGCCCCTCGGTAAATGTATTCTTAAGTATGTGATACTTTTAAAGTCTAATGTAAATGATCATTTTTAGATTATTTTAATGTTTTTATTCCTCTAATATAAAAATGTAATTGATTTTTGTATATTAACCTTTTATCCAGTAATCTTGCTAAATTCACCAGTTTTTGGAATTTGTTTGAACATTCCTTTGGATTTTCTGATCACATTTGTTTTTAACTTTTTTAGGCCTACTAATTTGACATTAGTCCTATGAAGAGTTCATCTCTACTCCAGTTTTTACTTTTGTTCTGCTGGGGAGAAATTAGAGTAATGTGAGAAAGCAATCTAGAAGAAGAGCAACACAGTAGACAAAACGTATTCTAGATGAGTTCTCTTTTTCTACTCTTATCTTTTCCATTTCTCATTTAGAATCCACTTCAAGGTTTGAAATCTTCTGGCATATTTAAAAAAAAGAAAAGTAGAAATTCCCAATAACATCTCTGGAAATTGTTCTAAAAATCTCCTTCATCTATCTTTTCCCTCTACTGTCTGTTATGTTTGTATTCTGAGGGCTAGCAGATTAAAGCATACCTTCTATCAAATTTTTCTTTCTTTCATAAAATCAGGAATTACCTAGATGGCAATATGAATATAATGAAAGACAAGAGTTATAAGATGATTTTCAGGTCTCACTGAAGAATAACACAAAGAAGTGAAAAGAGTCCAAGTTTTGGCATTCTAAGCCTTAGGTTCAAATCCTCTCTCTTCCAGTGACCTGGACTAGAATGCCTTTGTAAATTTCATTTTCTGGACCTCATAAAGGAGATATTAGTTGCCTCCTCTCAGGGGTGCTATGAAAATTCAATAAGACAACACATATAAAGCCCCTAGCCCAGAGTCTTGTATGCCAGAGACATTCAATAGGTTTTAATTCTGTTGTCAGCCCTATTGTTTTGAGATATGTCACACTTAACCTTTCCCAAGAAAACTAGAAATGTGAGTCACTGGAAATTAATTTGAGATCTTATTAAGTTTATTTCATGTTTTGCTATTTTTAAACTGTAACCACACCTCAAAATGTTATTAATTTCAAGGAAATTTAAAATCTGAGTAATTTGCTATCACCTCAAAGAAAAGTGGTGATAGCAGCTGCTATAAACACATCATTCCACTTCTGTTAGATCCGGATACTTTACTGCATCCCTAAATAGCTCCTTCCTATTCCTTATAGCAGCTCTTTTAGGCTGTCTCCATTCTTCTCAAAACCCTAAGAACATCACAGTCACATAAATCTCAGCAGATCTGAAAAAAATAAAACCTATCAGCCATGAAACTCCCTTAGAACCTCTCCCTCCCCACTTTTATATCCCTGTCTCTTTACTTCTTCTGGCTTATTTTCTTTCTCATTGCAAGGATATTTTGCACTTCTTCCTAAGAAAATCCCTTCAACTGTATCCTTTACCTCATACTCTTTATCTCCCCACAAACGTACTCAATCATTTATTTCTCCCATATTTCACACTCCTGATTTCTTCGTCTGAACAGGCTCTTTCCCCGTCTTGCCAACAGACCATGAGTTTGATCTTTGCCTCGTTTCCCATTCTACATTAGTTCTTTGGGATACTTTCATACTCTAGCCACTCTCTTTTTCTGGTAACTCAAATTCTCAGCTTTGGCTATGACTTCATTTGTAACTCAAGATCAGTATTTCCTACTACTGCTCACTTGGCATTTTTACTCAACTATTCCACCCTAGTTCAAATTCAAATAGACCAAAATGGAATTTCATTTATATTCTTCCACCCGCCCACCCTCATTTGGGCTTGAGTCTAAGGAACACTAGGTTCTTTGTGCTGGCCTAGTGGAAAAGGGAGGAATTAGAACTGGGAGTCCTAGAACTATTGGAGAGAACTCAACTATCAGGCCTATCCAAATGTGAAAGGCAAAACTGCACTGGAATGGCACATACAAGAAAAACTAATATAGTGGGAACAGGAGTCAGCAGGCTAGAACAATGTAGGAGTTAGGCAGGTGGGAATGTGTTGCTCCTGAGTCATCCTCCTGGTAGGGAATGCAGTTCCAGTCGATGGTTGAGGGTACAAGAGAAGAGCTTGAAGTAATAAAAAGCTGGCAAAAGCTTATAGATTTCCAATGCCCTGTTCAACAAAAAGGTTGGAGCTCATGGTATTTTCCTTAGTCCAATGATAGAATTGGGTGCAAGATAAAAAGTATGGCTGGTCCAGCAATCCCACTTCCGGGTATATATCTGAAGGAAATAAAAACACTCTCTCAAAGAAATAGCATCTCCACTGCAGCATTATTCATAATAGCCAAGACACAGAAATGACTTTAGTGTCTGATGATAAATGAATGGATATGTGGTCTAAATCGATATACAATGGAATGATATCCAGCCACTAAAAGAAAGAAATACTAACATTTGCAACAACATGGATGACTCTTGAGGGTATTATGGTAAGTGAAATAAGTCAGACAGACATAAAGAAAAATACTGCATGGTCTGACTAATATGTGGAATCTAAAAAATCTAATAGAAACAGAGAGTGGATTGGTGGTTACCAGGGGCTGGGGATCAGGGAAAATGTGGAGATGTTTATCAAAGAATACGAACTTCTAGTTATAGGATAAATAAGTTCTTGGGTTCTAATGTACAGCATGGTGACTATAGTTAACAATATCGTGTTGTATATTTGAAATTGGCTAACAGAGTATATCTTAAGTGTTCTCACAACTAAAAAAAAAAAAGGTAACTATATGAGGTGATGAACATGTTAACTACCCTCACTGTGGTTATCATTTCACAGTATCAAATCATCATACCATACACTTTAACCTTACACAATGTTAACCATTGATTATACCTCAATAAAGCTGGGGTGGGGGAGGAAGATTGGGCTTGAATCATAAAGGGAAAAAATACAGAAGCTGTAGATGAATATTCCTTCAATGCCAGCCTTATGAAGTCCAGACTAATTGAGCCAAATGTATTCTCTCAACAGATCTTTATTAAGCACTTACTGTGTGCAAAGCAATATAAGCCAGGGACTGGGAATGTAATTGTGAATAAAAAGAAATAGACGACGCACAGTCCTTTCTCTCATAGGCAGCTTGGAAAAAGTTATAAAATAATAAAGAGCTGATTCCAATATGGCGTTGGGGGTAAAATGCCAAGAAGGGAAGTGTATTGAGGAGCACCTAACCCAGAGTTACAAAATCAGAAAATAAGTGGGGAGCATGTGTTAGGTTAGCTGCTAGCCTAGCATCTTTGAATGCTTTGGAATCCTCAGGAAACTTTCAGCCTTTTGTATCCCTATTCCCTGAGATAGGACCCAGAAAACTTGTCACCCCAGCCTCTTTTGTAACTGAGGCACAGGTGTGTTCCCAAGGCTACAGTGATTAGACTCATCTCTGAGAGGTTTTTGTTTAGATTTGAGAAAGATGAATACTAATTCCTCCCTCTGTGGAACCATTTGGCCTTCAAGGCTCCCAAGCCTTAGCAGGTACACTGGTTGGAAAGTCAGTTTCCTGAATCAGGTTTAGCATCATTGCTGGCAGCAGCTGCAGCTCTGGTCAAGTCAGGTTCCAAAGTCAAGCCAATGCTCCAAAACATTATGAGCCACATAATAACCTTTCCCGTTTAAAGACAGATTGGGTTTCTACCACTTGCAACTAAAAACAAAATGAAACAACAACAAAAAATCAACTCTAACAAATATACAAGTCTTCCCAGAGAAAGTGACATCCAAACAGAGAGGTGAAGGAAAATGAGGCTGCTGTATGATCTACATGAAAGTTGTTAAAAAGTAAATCCAAAGAGTTCTCATTTATAAGAAGAAAGGTTTTTTTCTCTTTTTTTAAGATTGTATCTTAATCTCACAAAACAAAGTGAGGGTTGCCAGGGGAAGGGGGCGGGGAGAGGGTGGTTGAGTTATGGACATTGCGGAGGGTAAGTGCTATGGCGAGTGTTGTGAAGTGTGTAAGCCTGATGATTCATAGACCTGTACTCCTGGGGCAAATAATACATTATATGTTAATAAAAATAACAAATTTTAAAAAGATTGTATCTTACAAGATGATGGTAGAGGTTAACTAACCTTATTGTGGTAATCATTTCAGAATATAGGTAAGTCAGACTATTGTGCTGTACACCTGAAAGGCATTCGGTGCTCTCTATCAATTATGTCCCAATAAAACTGGGGAAACAAGGGGAGTGAGGAAGGAAGGTGTTTGCCGCTGAAGGAATAAGGCCCAGGGAAGAGAGAAAGAGAACATGGGATACTTAAGGGACTGAAGAAGTTCAGTGTTATGGAAGATGGTGAGTTCTGAGAAGTAAGACTGAACAGGTCAGCAGGGGCCTGGCCATGAAGGATCTCACGAACCAAGTGAAGAAACCTTTTAGCAAAACTGACTCAACAAGTGAGCTGGATTGAGGTTATGGTTGAAGACCTCATTGACAAGTACCAAGAGGTAGGGAACAGCTTCACCATCCTCCTAGTCCTGTTTGCTGCCTCCAGGAATGATGTTCTCCCCAAAGCTCCTTAACCAAGGCTAAGTCTTATCACCTTCATCTCCAAGGTAGACATTGCAAAAAAGAGAAAATCCAGAGCAAGAGATCTATCATGAAATATTTTCCAAAATAGAGCAGCAAACCATCTATGAGAATTTCATCCAGCAGAGGTGTCCAGCACCTGGACTTTCAACCCAGCATGAAAGTGTTAAGAAAAACTTTTAGTCATAGCGTTTCCTCAATATTTGTCTCAGTGTTTTTGACTAGGGAACCCAATTCATATTTCGTTTACCACACCTGAAGACCCACTGTCTATTCTAAACACAGTGAACCAGAACAGCACCAATCACAAGGGTCAATTTGTGAGTTGAGTACTAAAGACCATCACAAAGTCAACCCAATGAACCTCAATGGTACTTGAAGACTTTAGATCAGTGTGTTCTCAGGATATTAATAGATATTCTCATAAAATGGTTCTAAGATCAAATAACATTGGAAAACACTTACTGAAGCAGTTTATGTGCAGAGAGTATGTTTAATGTACACCAAACCCCCATGACAGAGAAAGGGTATGTAGCATGTTCCAAATTCACTTGATTACTACTTTGCCTGGGTCAGGATAGGTGACCCACGGAACCCATCCTTATGTTATTCTTTCTCTTTAATATGACTTGGAAGTCATGTAATGCTGAGTCTCAGAGCAGTTTTTACTTGCAGAGAAAAAAACTAACCAAAAAGCATAACTCAGGTCATGTCACTTAAACCAGTATCTTCCCATTTCACTCCAATGTTGTTTTCCTTTTTATGAGAAAGACCTAATTCCACCTATCTAATATTTTCCTTTTCCCTAGGGTTTTTTATTTCCTTTGTTTTTATTAGTTACTTCTTCCCTGTGGTGTTGCTCTCCCTCTGTCTTGGGGAAGAGCTCCTTCATTAAGTTCACCTAGAAAATCTACACTTCCCAGGATCCAATCAGATTTTTCACATTCTAACTTGGGTCTCCCACATTTTCCAATTAAGATACATACACTCAGATATAAACAAAGCTAGGACCTTGAGGGGGCAGGGAAAATTTCTTAATGAGGTCCTCTGTTTTAAAAGGCAGACACTATAAATTAAACATAAAGCTTAAGGACCAAAGATCAATTATAAATCAATGTGGGGTAGGCAGTAAAGAGAGAAATCTCAGGCCCTGAATATGCTTCAAATCTGCATCTTGAATGAAAAATTTGCTTCCTGGTTCTGGCTGTCCCAGCATAAGGAAGGGAATCAGATTCACCTTGTTGCCTGAGATGGGCAGACCTTAAACAAACAAGGATGTTGCAGGACCTTCCATTGTTGCCTAGACCAGCAATTCTCAGACTTGAACTGGCATCACAATCCCCCTATGACCCAAATTGCTCCTACCTAAGAGTTTCAGATTCAGTAGCTCAAACATTTCTATCAGGTTTCTAGGTGATATTGACAATGAGGACCACGTGTCAGAAACCAGTCCTAGAGAGTGGGAGCAAATCCCCTCCTGACAAAGCACTTGTTCTTCTACTAACCCCCCCACCTTTTTTTTTAAACAAGTGAAAGGCTTGATAGCAAATGTTAACGAGTGCATGTTTGGGTCAGAGAGATGCTGGCTTCATTCCCAGATGAGCCACTCACTATCTGGGGTCCTGAAACCATTTTATTTATCTTAGGATCCCCAATTGTCCCATGTGCTCAATAAGGTAAGAGTAGCCCTCACCACATAAACTGTTGTGAAGACTGAGGAGGACAAAACTCTCAACAGAGATGCTGGCTCACAGTAAAACACTGAATAAATGGTGATTGTACGAGTATTGTTTTGTCAACTTTCAAAAAATGCTGGTGTTATCCAGCCCCTAAACTCCAAGTACTAAGCAAAGAGAATCTGGGTGTTTAAACATTAATCAAAAATCCCATAGACGTCACCAGTCCTGCAGGATGCAAACTGAGAATTATTATAGAAATCATCCCCAAATTACTGTGGTGGTGGGTGTTGTTGTTGTTTGAAGATTCTTTTTGGACAGAGGAATATTTTCTCTAACTGGTTTTGCCTTTAGATGGTTTCCACCAAAAACGGGAGTTGGAATTTTGAGCTTCTAGTCAAAAAATTCTGGAAGGTTTCCCTTATAAGCCCTTTACTAATCATAAAACAAGTTATGAGTCCTATATTTCTTGGGTGTCTTCAGGTCTCGGTGTAAATATAGATCCTCAGTTTCCTTCTCCCTGGTCTACTCCATTCCCTCACCAGACTTTGTTAGAACTCCCTGCTGTGTGCCTACATGGAGCCTTGCACCCTTATCTCTTGATATTTTACACATTTGTTATCATGTCATGCATTATTTGTAATAATTTGCTTAAAGTTGGTTTGTTCTCATCTAACACACTTTTCAAGAGAGAATTGTGTCTACTAAGTTCCCCACTGTACCCCCTAGAATAGAACCTGGCGGGTAGAAAGCCCATAGTCAATATTTGATGAGAGTCAGACCAAATAACCAAATTCCCAAGAAGTGTGAACAGCAGAGTGAGAAAGGCAATTTATTTTTTTTGTGTGTGCCTATTCTAATCAGCATACTTCAGGAATATATTTGACAAGGAAAAATAAGATGTAACTCTTCCAACATGTTTTTGATGATTGTGTATTAGAATTTCCCACTAAATTAATGACTTTATTAATCCAGTTTAATAGCCCAAATCAAGAAACAGTAATATAGGAATATCTCCATAGTAAGAAAGAACTGGGCCTTTGGGTTTTATATACATTAGAAAGTCAAATAGTGGTAAGGCATCTACATAGTACTTGGTAAATTCGCTCAACTCAGTTTGGGTTGTGTTTTCTTTTGTTTTGTTTTGTTTTCTGTTGAAAACACTGGCCTTTTTCTTTATTACTTTGCTTGTATATTCCTTCCACTATGGATATAAATGTAAATACATTTCTGGGCCCTTGCTTTCCTTTTCTCATTTTAAATTACCTCTCCACTTCACCATAAATTGTATATTTGGAGTTCCATTTGTGGCCAAAATGCAATTGTTTAATTGTGCAATATGTAATTTGTAATATAATTATGCTGGCCAAATTATTTCCTGGGCTGCTCAATTACTGTGATTACATTTGTTAAGTTTATAAGCCACATGCTGTTATTCTCCTTTCTCTCTGGCTGGTAAATAGTTTTATTTTGCTTTTAGTTCTTGGGTTCAGGGCTTCAAGTGGATGTCATAAGGGGGAGTGAAATTTGATATCTTGTTTTCTACCATTACAGCCCCACTTGTGTTAATGAAGATGGAAGCTGAAGCTGAAAACCACAAACGACTTTTACTGTTATGCATCCACTCAACACTTAGAAAGAGAGATTGATGATAGCACATTTCAAATTCATCTTCCAGAACATTCCATCTCATATGGGGAAAATGGCTAACATTTATTGAGAGCTTTCAAGGCGCCAAGCACTAGACTAAACACTTTACATGTGTTTAAATGTTCATCTTTGGAACAAACCTGTGAGGTCAATGCCGTGATTTTCACTGTGTCTTAGCCTAGGTTCCCCATTAAGCAGAACCAATGCTGAGGGCTGGTGTGCAGGCAGTTTAATTTGGGAAGTGAACAAGGAAATGGAGAGTGAAACAGGGGGAGTATGGGAAGCCAACCCAGTATTGTATTATCTGGATGATATACTCAGCAAGATACAGAGGTTCTAATAGTTGGGGAGGCTGGGAGGAACTGTGCAGAAAACGTCCTAGAATTATATGTCTGAGACTGTGGAGGGAAATATTTTCTTCCTGGAATCTGTCCCTCTGGGTCAAGAGTTGTCCTGTAGGGTATTGGCATCCTAACATTTCCAGGGCTGCAATGCCTGGGAGTAGTGAGTCCTGCAGGAGCCCCATGTAGCTGCAGCACAGACACTCTGGGGCAAAATGTAAATTCTGCCTGGGGCAGCCCACGCATTTTCATCTAGAGTAAGATGGTAAGCAATACGAATCAGGACACAGAGGTTTTCTATACATACTTTTTCTTCCATCCTTTTTAAAAATTTTTAAAGATCTATTTTTAAAGAGAGAGAGAGCATAAGTGGAGGGGATGGGCAGAGGGAAAGAAAGAATCCCAAGCAGACTCCCCACTAGTGTGGAGCCTGACACAGGGCTTGATCCCATGACCCTGAGATCGTGATCTGGACTGAAATCAAGAGTTAGAGGCCTAATCAGGGAAATACAAATCAAAACCACAATGAGATGCCACCTCACACCAGTCAGAAGGGCTAAAATTAACAAGTCAGGAAACAACAGATGTTGGCAAGGATGCAGAGAGAGGGGAGCCCTCCTACACTGTTGGTGGGAATGCAAGCTGGTGCAGCCACTCTGGAAAACAGCATGAAGGTTCCTCAAAAAGTTGAAAATAGAGCTACCCTATGACCCAGCAATCACACAACTGGGTATTTACCCTAAAGATACAAATGTAGTGATCTGAAGGGGCACGTGCACCCAAATGTTTATAGCAGCAATGTCCACAATAGCCAAACTTTGGAAAGAACCTAGATGTCCATCAACAGATGAATGGATAAAGATGTGGTATGTATGTATACACACACACACACACACACACACACACACACACACACACACACACAATGGAATACTATGCAGCCATCAAAAGAAATGAAATCATGGTTGGAACTTGAGGGTATTACGGTGAGTGAAATAAGTCAATCAGAGAAAGATAATTATCGTATGATCTCACTGACACAAGAACTTTGAGAGACAGGGTGGGGTTTGGGGGGGGTAGGGAAGGAAAAAATAAAACAGGATGGAATTGGGAGGGAAACAAACCATAGAAGACTCTTAATCTCACAAAACAAACTGAGGGTTGCTGGGGGAGGGGGTTAGGGAGAGGATTGTTGGGTTATGGCCATTGGGGAGGGTATGTGCTATGGTGAGTGCTGTGAAATGTGTAAGCCTGATGATTCACAGGCCTGTACCCCTGGGGCAAATAATACATTATATGTTAATAAAAATAATTAATAATAAATAAAAGAGTTGGAGGCCTAACTGACTGAACCACCCAGGTGCCCCTCTTTCTATCTCTCTCTCTCTTTCTTTCTTTCTTGCAACTTTATTGAGGAATAACTAATTCACAAAAAGAAACCATTCATAGTTAATGCATACACTTTGAGAACTTTGGATGCATGCATGCTCCCGTGATATCATCACCACAATCAATATAATAAACATATCCATCACCTCCAAAGTTTCCCTTGAGTCCCTTGCTTTTTTGTTGGTTTGTTTTTGTATAAGAACACTTAAGATCTACGCTCTTAACAAAATTTTGAGTGCACAACATCATATCATTAACTACAGACACCACGCTGCACAGCAGATCCTTGAACTTATTCGTTTTGTATAACTATAACTTAATACCCACTGAACAACTCCCCGTTTTACCCTACCTCTGTCCTCTGGAAACCACCACTCTATTTCCTGCTTCTATCATTTAACATATAGATAACTCACATAACTAGAATCATGCAGTATTTGTCCTTCTGTAGCTGACTTATTTCACTTAGCACATCTTCAATATCTGTTCATATTGTTGCAAATGAACCATTCTTTCATCCTAGGGATAAATCCCACTTGATCATGGTGTATGATCCTTTTAGTACGCTGTTGAACTCAATTTGCATGTATTTTGTTGAGGAGTTTTGTATCTATGTTCATCAGGGAAATTGGTCTGTAATTTTTTTTCCTGTACTGTTTTTTTGCCTGACTTTGGTGTCATACTCTTTTTCAAATAAGAAAACTGAGGCCTTGGAGAGGTTGCTCAAGGCGTAGATGGAGCTAGTATCTGGCAGAGCTCACGGTCTGGTACTCAAGACTTCAGCCTATATTACTTTCCTAGGGCTTAAACAACAGAAATTTATTCTCTCACAGTTCTGAAGGATTGAAGTCTGAAATCAAGGTTCCAGCATGGACATACTTCCTCTGAAGACTCTAGGGAAGAACTCTTTTATAGTTTGTAGTAACTGTTGTACTTCTTAGCATCCCATGGTTTGTGTAAACTTCATTCCAATTTCTGCCTCCTTCTTCACATGATCATCTTCCCCTTATGTCTGTGTGCCTGTGTCCAAATTCCAGTCTTCCTATTAAATAAAAAACAAACCAGTCTTATTAGACATAGAAACTACTCTGATCCAGTATGACTTCACCTTAAGTTGATGATACCTGCTTGGACATTGATTAAATTGATGATTGATTAAATTATTTGGAATAATTTCCGAAGACCTATTTATATGTTTTAGGTAGACATATCATTTTAGGGGGATACTATTCAACCAAGTACTCAAACCAAGCTCCTCTCCTTTGAAAATACTGTTTTAAATTTTTTTTTACATATTTTTAAAATATGTTTTAAATAACTGAATATTGGCAATGTCTGAATACCCATTTTCTAGAAGAGTCAGGAGTTTATTGTTATCTTTTAAAGAAAGCTTTGGCCAAAATCAACAAGACAGTAAACAGTAAGTGTTGGAAAGGATGTGGAGAAAGGGAAACCCTCTTACACTGTTGGTGGGAATGCAAGTTGGTGCAGCCACTTTGGAAAACAGTGTGGGGATTCCTTAAGAAATTAAAAAACAGAGCTACCCTATGGCCCTGGGTATTGCACTACTGGGTATTTACCTCAAAGATACAGAGGTAGTGAAAATAAGGACCACCTGTACCCCAATGTTCATAGCAGCAATGTCCATGATAGCCAAACTGTGGAAAGAACCAAGTTGCCCTTCAATAGACAAATGGATAAGGAAGATGTGGTCCATATACAATGGAGTACTATGCCTCCACCAGAAAGGATGAATACCCAACTTTTCTATCAACATGGATGGGACTGGAGGAGATTCTGCTGAGTGAAATAAGTCAAGCAGAGAGAGTCAATTATCACATGGTTTCACTTACTTGTGGAGTGTAAGGAATAACACGGAAGACATTGGGAGAAGGAGAGGAGAAGTGAGTTGGGGGGAATCAGAGAGGGAAACAAACCATGAGAGTCTATGAACACTGAGAAACAAACTGAGGGTTTTGAAGGGGAGGGGGGTGGGGGGAATGGGTGAGCCTGGTGGTCGGTATTAAGGAGGGCATGTATTGCATAAAGCACTGGGTACGGTACATAAACAATGAATCTTGGAACACTGAAAAAAAATAAATTTTTAAAAATTACACAAAAAAAGAAAGCTTTGTGGTTTATCTGCCTCAAATTTCTCAGATATCTCTCCAAAAAGATGAGCCTACCAGCTGATCAGAAATCTTTGTAACAGACCATGTTTTAGTGTTTGTTAATCCAGTCCCAGCCAGAGTTCACCTTGAACCCACAGCTGTTACAAGGGTGGTTGAAGCCACTACCTAGGACAGATGGGCAGGCATTGGAGAAATGCCCAGACCTTTACATTGGATTCATCAATTTGAGGAAATTATTTTTTGTCAGGTTCTGGTAAGTTTGGCTGCCTTAAGAAATTGACTGTAGTTCTACTAGCATTATTAGTCATATCAGATTCGATCATGTTGAGTTTGACCAAGTTTCTATCCTGGTTGAATGAAATAGATCAGTATTAAAGGTAGATTTATCCATCTATGATTATACATTGTCCCTTATCCATCTATGATTATACATTGTCCCTTGGCCCTTGCATACATTATATCTGTTGAGATAGTATGGACAATACCCCTGTTGAGACGGTTAGTATCATTCCAATTATATCAGGAAACTAAAACTTCAAAAGGACAAGATATGTATACAAGGTCATGGCCAATAAGTGGTAAATCTGAGGATTTAAAACCAGGTTCTTATTGCTCCAGAACCTGAAATGTTCTCCAATATCAAGCTGCTTTTGACCTGATTTACAGCCATCAAATATCTTCAATCATGTCATCTAGAGATCACTATCTCCTACTTTCAAAACATTTATATAAAAATATATAAAATATTATGAACCAATATAATACCAGCTATCAACCATCATTGAGTCTCCCTTTAATGTTCCAAGCATCTTATACAAATGAGGTTGAAAATAGTTTCCTGGGTGTAAGGAAATTTAAAGTCAGGTAGGTTACATATGTAGAATTTAAGAGACAAAACAAAGGAGCATAGAAGAAGGGAGGGAAAAATAAAACAAGACAAAAATCAGAGGGAGATAAACCATAAGAGACTCTTGACCATAGGAAACAAACAGAGGGTTGCTGGAGAGGCAGTTGGTGGGGGTGATGGGATGACTGGGTGTTGGACATTAAGGAGGACACTTAAAGTAATGAGCATTGGGTGTTGTATGCAACTGATGAATCACTAAATTCTACCTCTGAAACTAATAATACAGTATGTGTTAACTAAATTGAAATTAAACTAAATTTTTTTTTAAAGTCAGGGAGCTTAAATTACTCATCCAAGTAGATCACAAAAGTGAAAAATACTAGGTAATGATTCAACTCATCTCTTGGGGCACCTTGTGGCTCAGTTGGTTAAGCTCTGCCTTCAGCTCAGGTCATGATCTCAGGGTCCTGGGATCAAGCCCCACATCAGGCTCCCCACTCAGTGGAGAGCCTGCTTCTCTCTCTCCCTCTGCTCCCCCCCCCCCCCCCCCACTTATGCATGTGCTCTCTCCCTCTTTCTCTTGACCTCTGTAAAATACATTGTTAAAAATCTTAAAAAAAAAAATTCAACTCAACTCTTACTTTAAAACCTGCTCTCTCAAACTACTTCATATATTGCTTCTCAACATCAAAGCTTTAAACAAACAATATGGAAACTCTAAGTTAGGGTTTGAGTAGGGGGATTGGAGAAGACTTTTTGCAGCACTGGCATTAGAGGTAAGTCTTAAAGCATGAGGAGGGTTATGCCAGCCGCTGAATGGCAAGATGAGTCTGAATACTTACTCACTTATCCATTCATTCAATATGTGTTTTATGGACCATATGGTCTGTATCAGGCAGCATGATGGTGACTGAATGAACATGGTAGTCATGCTATCCACCTTTGTGCTAATTAAAGCTCACTGGGAGAGTAGACAATAGTTGAACAAACACACCACTAACCGAACTCATGGCAAATTCTGGGAGTACTATGTAGGACACAAAATCTACTGTGGAAAGAGAACAAGAGGGGATCTCACTTAATGAGGGTCAGGGAAGGCTTCTCTGGGGAAATGACATAAAAAGTGACTCCTGCATTTGGGGAGGAATCAATCCTCCAGGAGATCAGAAAGATGGTTCTAGTCAGAGGAGTCTGCAGAGCTCTTAGGTGAAGAAAGCAGCTCAGTGTGAAGGAGCCTGGCATGTGATGGAGAAAGAAACCTGATAGGAGCTGGGAGACTGTCAGAAGTTGACCTCATAGGGCCTCTTAGGCCATGCTCAGGAATTTCAATTTCATTTTCATTCAAAGGACAGTGGGAAGCCATTAAAATGTTTCACCAGAGGAGAGAAATTCTCCAATTTATGTTGCTATGTCTATCTGACCACTTTCTGGAGAACAGATATGGGAAGACCAATTAAGAAGCTACAGCCACAACCCAAGCAAGAGTTACTGGTGGGTGGTCATGGTGGTGGCTATGGAAATGACAAGGAAGGAAGAGAGATAACATGAAGATAGAGTCAATAGTTTGTGCTGAAAGATTGGATATGGCAGGAGGAGAACAAGAGAAGAGAACGCAACCAAGAATGATTCCAGCTTTCTGGGTTTTAAAGTCAGAGAGCTGTGTGTGTGTGTTGGAGGGGGAGCTGCTATTTACTAAGATGAAGACTGCCATGGGGATGGGGCGGATAGATGTTTGTGGCAAATGCATGCTGAGGGGTGAGGAGAATGAAAAGATCTGTTACTTCTAATGAACCATTTATCTGATTGTAAAATGACATGTTACCCCTAAGCTATAAGCCAACGAATTTTAGTAAAGGAAAATAGATCATAACAGTATTTATCAAATGAAAAAAATAGCTGAGAGATTCATATCTTGCAACAATTTCCCATTCTACTTCCAAGTCAACCTCACCAAGCTCAGGTGTCCATCTGGCATTCTCTCCTTGAGTGTCCACTGAGGACAACACTGAAATCAATTCTGCAGATAAAAAGCAAAGCAAACAATAACATTGCAATGAATTCAAATCCTGTGTGGTAGATGAACATTTTGACAGCCAAGAGAGAAAACCAGAAGAAGCAGGAGTACCTTCCAAAGGGAGACAAGAATAATGAAAGAAAGCTTTCTACAGGCAATGACCTATGTACTGGTCTTGAAAATGAGTCAAAATTTACCACAGGGAGAGGACATAGATCAGCATTCCAGGCAAAGGGAAGGTAAGGACAAATGATGGAGACACAGTAGTACCTAGCATATTTAGGGAACAGCACATGTAGTTCTAAGAGCCATGGGAGGGTGGGATTTGGGGTGAAAATGTATTGCTTTTAGGGTGAGGTTTTAAGAAACTATTGAGTGCCATACTATTCATCCTGCCTGTAACCAACACAGTGGACCAGGGCACATGCATAACACATACCTATATCCTATCATTCTCTCTGTTCTGTTTCCCTGTCTCTCTTTCTCTCTCTCTCTCTCTCTCTCTCTCACACACACAGTCCTATAATGCTGTTTTCCTTTTTATCTTTTTTTTTATTTTTATTTATTTATTTATTTATTAAGATTTTTATTTATTTATTTGACAGACAGAGATCACATGTAGGCAGAGAGGCAGGCAGAGAGAGAGAAGGAAGCAGGCTCCCTGCTGAGCAGAGAGTCCGATGTGGGGCTCGATCCCAGGACCCTGGGATCATGACCCGAACCAAAGGCAGAGGCTTTAACCCACTGAGCCATCCAGGTGCCCCGTTTTCCTTTTTAATGTCACAAATTCCTCCATACCTGTACCTGCAGACAAGAAAAGTAAGGGAAAGATGGGGCGCCTGGGTGGCTCAGTGGGTTAAAGCCTCTGCCTTCAGCTCAGGTCATGATCTCAGGGTCCTGGGATCAAGCCCCGCATCAGGCTTTCTGCTCAGCAGGGACCCTGCTTCCTCCTCTCTCTCTGCCTGCCTTTCTGCCTACTTGTGATTTCTGGCTGTCAAATAAATAAATAAAATCTTTAAAAAAAAAAAAAAAGAAAAAGAAAAGTAAGGGAAAGAAAGGTTATATGGATAAATTGTTCCTGAATGCAGCTAAACATAGTTCTGAACAGGTGGGTCTCAGTGACAGCAGCTTTTGTAATTCAGAGCATAATTTCTTTCCATTTTCATCAAAACCACACAGCCAACATTCTTTACCCCTTCAAATCATCCTAACATCATTGCCAGACTCATCTTCTGGGGAAAATCAAGTGTATATCACATTGTTCCCCTGTTAACAAATCTTTCCCTGGTTTTCTAAGCCCATCAAGGAGCTCCTGCTGTTCTCAATAACTACAGAGCCCACCAGAGGGTAAATTGCTATAAAGGGGGAAATCCCTCTTAAACTTTTAAGAGATAATAGAAATATACAATGAAGGGAATGGAGTAAATATGTTCACCTGGGTATGACTCACACGGCATTCATAGACAAGAACGTGTTTGATAGTTTCTGTCCTAGTGAGTTGGGATGTCATCTTGGGAGAGAATTGTCTATCAATACTATCATTTAATATGTTTGTTGTTTAGGAAGATGGGATGTGGGAGGCTGCCTGAAACAGGTGGTTGTGCTATATTTACACCTATCTGCTGTGTTCCTTCATAATCAGAAGTGACACTTCCAGTGATAACTGCTACCTTCTGGTGCAGGTGTGAGTGGAAAGATTTGAAGCCAACCGTCTCCCATGCATGCCACTTGTCCATAAAAATGAAACTGTGAGCTGGGGCTCTTTCAGCAGCACTGTCCAGTAGTACGTTCTGCCATGATGGAAATGTGCTGTATCTGAGCTGTCCCCTTGGATAACCCTGAGCCACGTGCAGCAGCTGAGCTCTTGAATTGTGACTAACACAACTGAGGAACTGACTTGTTTATTTCATTTAATTTTAACAAAGTTAAATTTGAACAGCCCACTTCCGGACCTACCAATATCCCCTTTTCTAATCCTGGGTCTCCTCTTCACGTGGGTGCTTAGTGGGTGGTTGTATTTGTTTCCTGAGACTGCTCTCACAAATTACCACAAACTGGGCAGCATAAAACAACAAAAATTTATTCTCCTACTATTATAGAGGCCAGAAGTCCAAAATCAAGTTGTCAGGATTGGTTCCTTCTGGAGACTCGAAGAGAAAATCTGTTCCAGGCCTGTTTCCTTGCTTCTGGTGGCTGGCAGGAGTCCTTACTGTTCCTTGGCTTGTAGCTGCATCCATCCAATCTCTGCTTCTGCTTCACATTACTGCCTTGTCTGTGTTCCCAATCCCCCTCTCCTTTCTCTTTCAAGGGCTGGGGTTGGATTTAGGGTCCATGCTAAACCACAACAATTTCAGCTCAAGATCTTTATGTGTGCAAAGACTCTATTTCCAAATAAGGTCACATTCACAGAAACCAGGGGTTAGAACTTAGACATGGCTTTGGGGGGCGGGGGGTCACAATCCAACCTATGACCGCAGCATTCCAGTACCTTCTTCTGCAGGCAGGCCTTCCCGCAGTGTGCTTTCACAGGGGCACAAATTACCTTCCCAACAGCAATTTGCACCTTTACTTTCATGACACCCAAAGCTACCTACACGTCTCTCTCTCCCAACCCAACCCCTCTTCCTATCACAGCTCTTGTACCCTGAGCCATTTGACTCCTTTACATTCAGTCAGTTATTAACATCTGTAGGTGCTTTCCAATATTAGCGATCGGAGCCAGACCAACCTTTGTCCTTTAAAAAGCAACAGAATAGAAGTCTCAGGACATAAAGAGAGGCTTAAAAAGATTTCTGTACTGCCCTTTTTGGATTTTTTATGTAAAAAAAAATTAATGCACAGCTTTGTTTCAGCCATCTGCAGATGAGAGTTCTTTTCTCAGGTGTATGAGGACATATGGATACTTCCTGCCACTTTTTGAGGAGAAGAACAGCTACAGAAACTGGGAAACTATCTGGTTCCAGGGAAGGCTGTACCTTGACCTCATTCCCACATCCGTTGGGCCAGAAGTGATTGGTGGGGGAAGATCCAGCATAACCCCATCATCTCATCTGAGGTGGGTTTAACAGGCCAACTGGCTCTGTTCTTTGTAACAACTTTATATTTAGCAAGCTGGCACAATTTTTAGACAGAGATTTCTCACAAGAACTTGGCAAACATTCCATGTTTCCTTTGCTGCAATATGTAGAATTGATATTTCTGACAAAATTGCTCACATATCTGAGTGTAACCTGTTTAGTAGTTGCACATTGTTAATTTTATTTTTTTCTTCCCCAGGGAAAAGGGAAAACTGATTTATGATATGGTATTGGTGGTTGGGGAGGGAAATTTGACCACAGGACTCCTGGAAAACCAAAGCCTGTCAAGTCCTTTTTCCCTAGGGCTTCTCTTGCCCACACCTTCCCCCCTAGCCTCCTACCCATGTTTGAATCACAACCACATTACCTATCAGTAATACTGGATTGAGATCCCCTGAGTAGCCTCTGGCCCAGAGGCTCCAACTTTTCATTCATTCTGTACCACCCTACCAACTTCATCTTCTCAAGCACAAAGGCATTTAAATATTAGCCTCTGGGTGAGAGGAAGGTCCTCTGTGAAAAATGTTATTTTTTCTGCACTTCGCTTTATACCTGAAATATTTAAGTATTTTTAAATTAAATTAATCAATATTATGATGAGTCTTAAATATTATTTTTAGAAACTAAAGCCACTCGCTCACACATGATTAAAAGATCAAATTGATTTTTAATACCTATTTATTGAAAATAATTAAAAAAAATAGTCCCCCAAATTCCTAGTGTTTTTGCCCCACATCGTTTTCCTAGTCTGTGAAATATTGGATTGTGGATTTTTTTCTTAATACTTTAAACATGTAAATATAATTTAATAACTAGGAAAGAAGAGCTAAGAAAGAAATTATAAACATAACAACTAAAAGGGGTCACCTGTTAAAAAGAAAAAATAAACTATGTTGTAGTTATTTTTTAAAAAAAGATCCTGGAGTCTCGTTTTCTACTTCCATTATGACTTCATCTCTCAGTTCTGCCCTAAACAAGTCATATTGCTCTGTGTTATTATCAAAACCAGCAGGAGCGCCTTTGTGGCTCAGTGGGTTAAGCCTCTGCCTTTGGCTCAGGTCATGATCAGCTCAGGTCATGATTGGCTCAGGTCATGATCCCAGGATCCTGGGATCGAGCTCCGAATCGGGCTCTCTGCTCAGCGGAGAGTCTGCTTCCCCCTCTCTGTCTGCCTCTCTGCCTACTTGTGATCTCTCTCTCTCTGTGTAAAATTAATAAATAAATTCTTTAAAAAAAAACAGCAATCATTTATTTACTCTCAGTGGCTTTATATATATTATTTACTCTTCAAAACCATTCTATGAGGTGAGTGTTATTTTTCCCATTTTACAGATAAGAAAACTGAGGCTCAGAAATGTAGAGAGGCTTTTTCCTCCAAATCATACAATTGCCAAGTGGTAAGGCAGGATTGGGAATCCATATTTTTTTACCTCAAAATCCACATTCTTAACCAAAGTACAGTGTGTGGCACAATTATAATGTTCAAAATCTAGCAGACATTCTTAGGCGGAACCAGGTATAATCACTGTCTTATCCTGCCTCCCTGCTTTGGAAGGTCCTCTCTTGAGAATTTTATGAACATTGAATAAACTATACTCCTTAAAAGCCAAAATAATGGCCAGGGTTCCATTTTCTGTTACTCCAAAACAAATTACAGGTATCTCTCCCTTCCCCAAACTTTGCGTTATGCCACTTTGCTTTTACAAAAGACCTATATTAGTTTGGTACAATTTTGTTTTGTTTTGTTTTGTTTTTTGTAAGAGTGAAAAGCCTCTTCAGACTTCTTTCAGTTAGCAAAAACCAGGTACAAATGTAGGTCTTTCATAAAAGCGAAATGGCATAATGCAAACTTGATTTTGTTCCATTTTGGCTTACCGAAGTTTTCAGAAGAATGCTCTACCTTGAGGTAGCACGGAAAAACCTGTACTCCAAATCTACCAGCTTGAAACCACAGTATTAATATGCTCAGGAATTGTGTCAGAAGTACAGACAGGACACAGAAGGCATGGCTTATCTCTGTTCCATGGCTTGTATCTGCTCCAAGATATTTAGGCCTTAGCTGGAAAGACTCAGAAGCTGTGGGAATGACTCTATGGCTGGGGGATAGAATCATCTGAAAGTGCAAGTAGATTTCCAGAATGGCTTACTAACAAGACTGCCCAGTGATGCTCTGTCAGCTGGGGATTTAGCTGGGACTATTGGCTAGAACCCCTACTCATGGGCTCTTCAGCCTCTCTGCCTCTGAGTAGTGGAACTTCTTACACGAAGGCTGGCCTCCCCTAGGATGAACATCTCAAGGTAATCAGGAAGAAGCTGCATGGTCTTCTCTAACCTAGCCTCTGATGTCACAGAGTGTCGCCTTCCACTGCATTCTATTGGTTAATAAGTAGTCACCCAGGCCACCTCAACTCAAAGAGAGAGAACATAGACACCCCCTCTTGATTGAAAGGGTGTCACAGAATTTGCTGGCATGTTTTGAAATCCCTGCATTGGTGTTATGCATAATGAAATGTCTATTTCAGTGAGAGCCGAACACCTATTCCTAGAACTCAAGTATTGGAAAGGACATCTATATAAATGTTGAAGTCACCATGATGATGATAGTATTTGGAAAGAAAGGAAGCCTGTGAACCGATTGTCAGAGGCTTCAGAAAAGGAACATGAATGAGATCCTGATTTGGGGGTGGTGTAGGGGGAGTGTACATGGCAATGACATGCAGGGGTAGAGGATGTCTTAGCCAGATGGTAGTTATTATCAGGCATAATCAGGTATAATCACAATCTGTTTCCTCTTGCCTCCTCAAAAAAGGAGAATTTTTCTCATAATTGCAGAGAATTAATGGTCTACCAAGGTAATGGGCATCTAAGGTAATGGCATCCATACCACTGATCCCTGTGATATTTGGAGAATGGAGAATGACAGTCCTCTCATAGAGCTGTAACAGATTCAGTGCCCTCTTCAGTGACTAGGGTTCCAATTAGGCAAAGAGACAATGGAATCCAGGTTCCAGAGGTTCTAATAATATGAGTAAGGAAGAAAGACAGCAATAGAAGAGTAACTGAAAATAAAATTCACAATGTTTATGGTTGTGAATAAAAGCAAAATACACATAGAATCAAACCAAAGGAACATTTATTGCTATCTAACAAGAAGTTTAGACAGAGGTTGGTCCTGACTTCCTTTGATTCTACCAATCTGCCATCTACCATGTGTAGCAATGTCTCCCTCATGGTGCAAATATGTCTGTCCCAACTCCAAGTGTCACATCCTTAGACATTAACACCTACACTTGAAGCAAAGTAGAAAGAAGCAAGAAGAACCTTCTCCTCACCTGCCTTTTTTTTTTTAAATGAAAAAGAGAAGGTTTTTCAGAAACCTTCAGCTGATTTCCATTGTTGCACTTTCATCCTTGTATCAATCATTGGCATAGAGGAAGGATAGTCATGGCTAGAACTAATCATGATTCATCCCTTAGAGTGGGCACATTACTACCCAAACAACAAAATCAGGTCTGCAAGGAGAAGAAAATGGCTGCTGGGAAGGCAAGCTATAAAATCATCATGTTAAGGGATAGAGCTTCAAATAATGTGGATGTAGGAGTGTCAAGACAACAGGAGACTTGGGAAGACTTCAGTTAACCCAACTGTAAAAAGAAGAATATAAATTCACTAATCTCCAAGGCCCTCCCCAAAGCTGTGAGACTAGTATTCTACCCACAGCATTTATCATACTCATACCTTTTCTCTCATTATGGCTACTTTCTCATATTTTATCCTCCCAATTAAATTACTAGCACATTGATAGTAGGGATCTTGTTTGCTTTATGTTCCACATGGTCATTAAATATTTGAGAATGCAAGCAATGCCCAGCACTCCTCAAAGCTAAGTGGCTTTCTTTGTGAGAACAATCTGGTTTCTCTCAGTAGTGCCCCAAAATGAGAGATAAAAAGAAAAGGCAATCATTGTTTCCCTATTTATTGAGCACCCACCATGTGCTTTCTGCTATTGTGGAATCTGAGAAAAATGTAAGAGCCATTGGCATAAATAACTCTTAAGGAGAACAGGCAAGCACATGGAACCCCATGTTGCATCTTTAAACAGGGGCAGCTGTGTTTCCTTCACTGTATTCCAGAGAGAGATATCCAGACAATGGCCTAGACACATTGGAACAGAGATTGTTCTCTCTGTGGATTGAGCTGTAAAGAGTTAGTGGAAAACTGAGAGAAAGTGATTGACAGAGAGCAACAATGGAGGAGGGTGGGAGACAGGAGAAGCTGGGATGCCTTTTTCTTTTCTTTTGAGGTATAAAACAAATCACAAATTTAATTATCATTTGGACTTAGCCAAACTGTCATTATTCAAGAGATTTTCAGTTATGGATTAATGATTTTAAAAAATTGTTGGAGTTTTTTTCCACTTAGCTGGTTTCCTCTGAGATTCAAATAGTCAGAAGTGATCAGATAGAGTAGACGCTTGTTACAGGAGAGAATACATGTACTTTTAAATTTGACTCAGAGTGAGACTTAATATTACAGTTTCTACATAGTATGAGCACCATTGGACAGAGAGATTATAGAATGCTATAGTCTCACAGACAGAAAGAGCCTTAAAAATCATTGACTCTCCAATCAGAGAAAGTCGATTAGCATATGATCTCTCTGATATGAGGAATTTGAAAGGCAGGGCAGGGGTTTGGGGGGTAGGGAAGGAAAAAAATGAAACAAGATGGGATCATAAGGGAGAAAAACCATAAGAGACTTTTAATCTCACAAAACAAACTGAGGGTTGCTGTGGGGTGGGGTGGGTAGGAGAGGGTGGTTGGGTTATGGACATTGGGGAGAGTATGTGCTATGGTAAGTGCTGTGAAATGTGTAAGCCTGATGATTCACAGACCCGTACCCCTGGGGCAAATAATACATTATATGTTAATAAAAATAATTAAATTTTTAAAAAGTCATTGACTCTAGCCACCCCTCCTTTGAGCAACCTTTCTACACCATCATCTAGTAAAACTTATGCATCTCCTGTGACGCAAAGCTCCTATGTCTCAAGGTAACCCATCTATCTGTGAGGCCCCATAACACTAAAGAAGTCTTCCTCATATTAAATATATGACTCTACGAAGCTGCCACCCAGTTGATTTGGTAAATTCCTGAACAAGTTTAACCTTTCTTCCTCATGATAGTCCTTCAGTATGGGAAAATAGGAATGTGATCCTTCTGAATCCTTCTACTGTCATGGTCATTTGATGTAAAGGGTTCCTTTCTGTGTTCCTCTTAATGTACAGTGCCTACAAAGGCTCAACATTCTTTTGTAAGAAACTAAGATCAGATTTTATTCTCTTGCATCTGATACTTCATGCTTGTAGTTAGTAAACTGACAGGATACAATTTGTAGCATTATCAAAATGCAACATCATTTTTTCTCCTACCTTTCCTTTAAAATGTAATCATATATGGTAAAGAAAAGCGTGATTTTTTTTTTACTCTTAAGTAACAGACATTCCTAAAACCACTTTAAGTAAAACACGTAGACTCCATTTAGTAATTAAAATTCCCACTTTATCAAAATCATCAATTTTATCTAACCATTATATCTTTCCTACTTCTTTAGCTTGGGTCAGCTTCATGCTGGAAGCTTGTATGCAGTAGGAAAAGGGAGGGGACTTCATATACTTCTGGTGGGTGGTGGATGGCTTATCTGTTTCTACACCTGCTAGCTAATGTCTGTCCCTTCCAGAGTTAAAGTGAATAAGATAAAAGAAAAGATCTTGAATCAGAAACCTGGCTTTGCTCTCTCTGAGTTTGGCAGATGTTGAAAGCTTTCTCTTTTCTTCTGTGGGTGTTTTTGTGTACTTTGGGTGAGAATTCATCCCCAGAGATAATTTTCCTGAAAATCTCTGGACCTTCTCACAAATATTTCTACTTCACCTTATTGTCTCAATGATCATTTTTTGAGCCACTTCCTAGAACTCAGCATTCTCCTCCGTGTTCTTGCTTTGAGGTTCTTCCTCTCTTGCAGTAGACAGATTAAACAGGATTCAAGAGAACCTCACATCAGTTCTCTTTTCTGTGTGGCCCACCTATGGTCCACTCCTCATCTCAACAAACATTAGGTGCATCAGCAAGTTTTAGGCAGCACCTCTAGCCTCAGGTATGAGTCAGCACCAATCTCCCCCATGCCCCTTGACTAACAGTTGCAATGAGTGTGCACTGAAGGTCTCCAAATGGCTTCATGGAAACTGTTAGAGAACTCTAAAAAAATAAGTAAAGAAGGGTCCACTTATGTCTTCTGCCCATTTTTTGACATGATTATCTGTTTTTTGAGTGTTGAGTTTGAGTTCTTTATAGAACTTGGATATCAGCCCTTTGTCTATAGTGTCATTTGCGAATATCTTCTCCCATTCCATGGGTTGCCTCTTTGTTTTGCTGACTGTTTCCTTTGCTATACAGAAGCTTTTTATCTTGATTCCTGCCTCACATTGAGGTCTTTCATTCATTTTGAGTTTATCTTTGTGTATGGTGTGAGAAAATGGTCAAGTTTCATTCTTCTGTACATAACTGCCCAATTTTCCCAACACCATTTATTGAAGAGACTGTCTTTTTTCCACTGGATATTTTTTCTTGCTTTGTTGAAGATTATTTGACCATAGAGTTGAGGGTCCTTATCTGGCATACAAATCGCTAACAGACACATGAAAAAATGTTCATCATCACTAGCCATCAGGGAAATTCAAATCAAAACCACATTGAGATATCACTTTATACCAGTCAGAATGGCCAAAGTCAACAGGACAGGAAACAATCAGTGTTGGAGAGGTTGTGGAGAAAGGAGAACCCTCTTACACTGTTGGTGGGAATGCAAGTTGGTGCAGCCACTTTGGAAAACAGTGTGGAGATTCCTCAAAAAATTAAAAATAGAGCTACTCTATGACACTGCAATTGCACTACTGAGTATTTGTCCCAAAGATACAGATGTAGTGAAAAGAAGGGCCATCTGTACCCCACTGTTCATAGCAGCAATGTCCACAATCACTAAACTATGGAAAGAGCCAAGATGCCTTTCAACAGACGGATGGATAAAGAAGATGTGTTACATATATAGAATGGAATATTACACAGCCACCAGAAAGGATGAGGACTCAACTTTTGTATCAACATGGACTGGACTGGAGGAGATTATACTGAGTGAAATAAGTCAAGCAGAGAGAGTCAATTATCATATGATTTCACTTACTTGTGGAGCATAAGGAATAACATGGAGGACATTAGGAGAAGGAAAGGAAAATTGAATTGGGTCACATTGGAGGGGGAGACAAAGCCTGAGAGACTGTGGACCTGGAAACAAACTGAAGGTTTTGGAAGGGAAGGGCGTGGGGGGATAGGTGAGCCTGGTGGTGGTTATTAAGGAGGGCATTTATTGCATGGAGCACTGGGTGTGGTGCATAAACAATGAATCTTGGAACACTGAACAAAATATAATTAAATTAAGATGTTAAAAAAAAAACAGGTAATGATGTCCTAATTGGACATAAAAAAAAAAAAAAAGTGAGTAGAAACAGGAGGACTGAACAGGAAGCAACCCAGCAGTGTTGTTGTTGTTTTTGTTTTGTTTGTTTGTATAAGATGGCTTGACCTCTGGGCAGTCCAAAAATGGAACTGCAAAGAGGAAACACCAAGAGAAGCCCATGATCTCTGCTCAGAGAACCAAAAGGGGTGGTTACAAAAATCTATCTATCTATCATCTATCTAACAATCTACCATCATCTTAAAATGCATAGGATGATACACCACAAAAAAAGAATTATACCACATGTAAACTAAAAATAACTTTAAAAAAAGGAAATCACTTTCCCATGATATTCTTCTTCCCACAGTTTAGGACATTGACCTAAAGTGGAGCCATTTTGCTCACCCAGGAAAGGACAACATTCTCCAAGGATGGCAGAGCCACGGCATATGCAGCAAGCTGCCCCAGCAGTCTGGACTACCCTCTGTAGAACCTACTTTTTGTAGCAACGTCACTTCCACCCTACCTCATCGAACCTCTAATGCTTTTCACATGGACTCACGAGCAGCTACTAAGCTATGTCTGCTCCATACATCATGGGTGCAGGCAACTTGTTTAGGCTTGGCAGGACCCTGCATACTCAGTCCTGTTAGGGGCGACTTGTCCTCCAGGTCAGTCTAGACTAGATTGGATCCAGAGTCTGCCCTCCAATTTATTTGGCATTCCCTCCAAGTGAGTTAAATCAGAAAATTTAATATTGATAAAGGCACCAGTAAATATGTTGATTAGGACTAGGAGAGAGCCACAGGACACTGCTGATCTCTACTTCAAGGAGAAAAGGAGAGGCTGGAGCATGCTTACCAAAGTATGGAGAATTAATTAAAATTTTGGGGTGGAATTTCTGTCCATGCTGATAGCAATCACTTTAGTTTTCAACCAAATTATCAATCTACCTATTTATGTCAGGTCTAGCCTATTTTTTCCCCCATTTTACACACAAAGAAAATGGGAGATTTTTTGTTAGCAACTTGCTAAAATGAAAAGGTACTCTCTCTCTCTCTCGTGCTTCTCTGGCATTCTAGTTTTCAACAAGGTGAATAAGAAATGAATTTAGCCAACATGATTTGTTTTTCATATACACTTATTTGGTCTTGGGACAAACTTCCTCTAGTGGCTAGGCACACAATATAATGATCATTTCCAAAATCTTGTTCAGGAGCAAGTGTACTAGTTGAGGTCTTTTAAGTCTATGCTTTACCCTGTTTTGAAAATAAGAATACTTTTTTTCTTATTGTCCATAGTTCTCTGGCACATCCTTTTTCCTCTTTATTCCTCAACAATAATCAGGAGCAGTTCAGTGACCCGACTTGCAAGTTCTCCACAGCTGTGAGAAATAATTAATCTGAGTTCATGTGGAAAAAAAAAAAATGTTATTTGAAGTACCTGAGTTATCTGTCTTTCAAACTCTTTGTCCAACTGAGGTTTCAGTTCCTTCATATTAGAGTTCATTTATTCATACCTCATTCATCCATTCAACACATATCTACTGAGAGCCTCCTCTGTGACTGGCATTAATGGAAGTGCTGAAGATTCAGCAGAGAACCAAACAGACCAAAATCCCTCAAGGAGTTTACATTTAATCAAATAAAAGTATAAAATTATAGAGTGTCAGATAGGAATGAGTTTTATGGAAATAAATATTTTAGGGAAAAAGAGGCTGTCCTAAGTATGAAATTAAAATTTTTAAAAAGATGATAAAAAAAAAGTTGCCAAAATATATTCATTTGAGCAAAGCATTGGAGAAAGTGAAGGAGTAAATCATGCAGATCTTTGGGGTGGAGAGTTCTACGTAAAGGAAGCAACAAATACTAAATCTTCAAGACAAGAACATGCCCAACACATTTGAGACAGTGTTGCTGGAGAGGAATGAATGAGTGGGAGAGAAGTAGGAAACAGGACAGAAAGGTGATGGGCAAAAGACCACAAAGGGGAGAATCAGTTGCAAGAAGCTTTACATGTAATTTACCCTGTGGGGAGTTTCTGAGCAAATTTAAGCTATTATTGCCATATAGTATTACTCTGCCTCTCTTTCTGATGAGCCCATTTTTTATTTATTGAATTATTAAATTTTATTAAGTACCCACAATGTGCCAGATGCCATTGTAGGCAGTGTATGAAGCTCCCAGGAACCTTACAGTATCCTGGGAAGTTATCTTTTACTCTGACCAAGAAGGCAAAGAGTGCTTTGAGCAGAGTACTGACTTTGGATGACTTAGGTTTTAAAAGGATCTTTCAGACTGCCATGATAGATTCTAATAGGACAGAGAGGAAACAGGGAAAACAATTAGAAGGATGTTGAAATAATTCAGGCAAAACACGATGCTTCAACCAGGATAGTAATGGAGAGACACTGCCAGATTCTGGGTTCATTTTAAAAGTAGCATTTCCAGGATGGAGGAAGGAGTTTCCAGCATGGATCCAAGGTTCCAAGTTTTTGTGTCCTCCTCTGGGGGATCATAAAGAGTCACCATTTACTGAGCAGGAAACAACAGAGGAGGAAGAGATTTGAGTGAAAAAAGGATCAGGGAGGGTTTTTTTTTTTTTTTTCCAGACATTTTAATGTTGTGGGTTTATTATATATGTGAGTGGAGATGATGAATAGACAAGACTTGGGAAATGTCCAGGTTAGAGATAGAAATCTGGGACTCATAAACATATAGATGAAAGTTGAAAGTGTGAAGCTCTATAAAGTCACCAAGGAAGTGAGCAAAAAGAAAAAGAAGCTGCCTGAGCTCTGAGTCTTGGGGCACTTGAATACTAACAGCTGTGGGAGATGAGGAGAAACCAGCAAAGAAGACTGAGAGGAAGCCATCAGGGAGGGGAAAAAAGTAGTCAAGAGAATGATGTGTATGAAGTCAAGTGAAAAATCAAGGATAGAGTGAGAGTTACTGATAGGAAAATTCAGGCATGGACTAAAGCCTGCTTACATGGAGGCCACACACACCTTGATAGTATGCTGGCTGTGCAAATCTGATTGGAGACAGTTCCAAAAAGAATCAGAAGAGAAGGACTGGAGCAGGAGGAATAGGCATCCCTTTCTGTAAACTGTGCTAATAGGGAGCAGAGAAATAGGCTGAGGAAGATAAGGTGTCAAGTTGGGTTTTGGGTTTGTTTCTTTGTTGTTTATTGTTTTTAAGAAAGAAAAAAATCACATCTTTGCATGATGCTGGAAATGAACCTATAGAACTTCCCCCCCAAAAGTGTAATTTTTATATAGAAAAAGAGAAATTTCTGGAATATTTTCCTTGCGTAGGTAAGGGAAGGGATCAAATGGGCATATGGAAAGCTTACTTTAGATGGAGCTTCAGCTCCCATTCTAAGTATATCATAGGGTCCCTCATCTTGTAGTTTTCTTATTCTCACATGTCAGACATGCTGCTGCTCTCCCTAAACAAGCTTCAAGGTTTTCACCCCTCCCACTGATCAGACTCCTTGATGATTGTGCATTTATTCATACTCTTTGAGCCTCTTCATTGTTTCAGGGTAATCCTAAGCATCTGAGATGAAGCAAACAGGACAAAAAAGGCCCCTATCCTCCAGGACCTTGCCCTAACAGTAGGTAGAGATGCCATAGCATATGCACCTGAAGAAGATGAGTCCAGATAGTGGTGAGTGCAGAGACAGAACCATCCTGGAGTAAAAGGAGTGAGAGCTTACTTAGAATGAGCTGAGAATGGAAATCCTGCAACATAACACGTGAGCTGCAACTTGAATTTTGAGGAAAAAAAAAAAAACAAACTATTGTTGGTGGGGAACAGAGGTGGAAGATGGGGAGAGCAACAATGCAAGGGGAACAAATGGGAAAAACAAAAGAAGGCTGATGTAATTGGAGTGTAGTGAACAAGAGATAGGATGTGTCGGGGAGGTGCAGTGGGGAAAGGTTTGGGCTTTGTTCTTCATGGGAAGTTGACTTAGCCTGAATGTTTGTGTCCCCCCACAAAATATATATGTTGAAATTTTAATTCCCAGTGGGATTATATGAGGAAGTGGGGCTTTGAGGGGTGATTAATTAGATCATAAGTCTTCATGAATGGGATTAGTGCCCTAATAAAGAGACCTTAGATATCTTCCTTGCCCTTCTGCCGTATGAAGACTCATTAAGAAGACAGCTGTATATGAACCAGGAAGTGGGCTCTCACCAGACACCAAATCTGCCAGTATCTTGATCTTGGACTTCCAGCCCCAGAACTGTTTGTTATTCAAGCCACCCCATCTACAGTAGTTTTGTTACAGCAGCTCCAATGGACTAGAACAGAGGGAGACTGAATTGTATGCTAAGTCATTGGTGAATCATAAGCCTGACCACATACATGTTTTAAAGAGATCCTTCTGGATACTGTGTAGGGAAGACTGGAAGCAAAAAGAATATGTAAGAGGTTTCTGTAGTCCTCTAGGCAAGAGGAAGGGGAGGCTTGTTCAAGAAGAGTGACAGTAAAGATGGAGAGGGGTGGATGGATTCGTTTTCTATTTCAGAGGTTTAACCGGAATGACTTGCTGAGGAATTGGATGTGAGGAGTAAGAGAAAAAGAGGAATCCACAATGGTTCCTAAGCATTTGGCCTGAGTCACTGAGTCATACTGGGTCAAGCTGTTATTACAGAGATGGAAAAACAACCCAGGAGAGATTGGTTTGGGGGAACAGTAAAACCTGCAATTCCATTTTGGACTTAATTTGGAAATACCTATCAAACATCCAAATGAAAATAGTTAGTAGGCAATTAGCTATAATAAATAAAGATAGCTGACACTTCTATGGTGTTTATTAAAAACTAGGCATGGCTCTCATCACTTCACAAACATTAAATCAGCATAAATTGCATTTACATAGCCAGGACTGGGTGAGTTCATCGAGGGAGAAAAGACAGATGAAGAAGGAGGCTCAGGAATAAGCCCTGAATCACCAGCATTTAGAGGTCAGTTAGATGCCCGTCTTCCCCAGATCCTCAGGTAAAAGTTGCTGGTTATGGGCTTTTGCATAATAGATCAGAATTCCAAATCCTATTTGTTGACAACATCTGCACAGACAGCTGCTTCCCTCCCATCTCCTGGTCTGTCTTCCAAAGTCCCAGGCATCAGTGGGAGGAATTCATGTAAATACCAGCTGTATACATAAGACTTTCTGTTTTCTGTCTAAAAAATCATTGTCTCCAAGGATGCTTCCCCAGTCTCAGATTGCTGTTTATCTCTATTTGAACTTCCCTCCACCTCCCCAATGTACTTCAGTGCGAAAACGTATTAAGTTTCAGCAGGCTCTCCACCACATGTTGGCTACATACTTCAAGTTATGCATCTAAATTGGCCTTTCTGGGGAAAAATTCAGCCACCTTCATCACCAAATGTATAGCTAATTTCTTCTTCCCAGGATACGTTTTGGCCTTCATCAAAACTCTATTGTCTAGTAAGTTACCCGTTTAACTGAGTACTAGCACTAATATATATAATTCACGTTTCTTCCACTTGAAAAGTAAGGTTGTCAGTTTCCCTTTAGAGGAAAAACCATAGCCTACAGCATCAGTCCCAAGGGAAATGGGGTTAGGGAGGGTTTGTGGTCAGCTCAGTGGATGCCAGGACCATGCTTGGGAAAGCAACCATAAAGAGCTTCCCTCTTACTACTCTCTAATCAGCAGTTGCTTCTATACAGAAAAACAGCTCCTACTACACAAATGCCAATGCATTGCATTCTTAGGACTAATTTAATAGCACTTATTTGAACCACACTTAGTGATGTGGTCCAAATGCTTAAATGGTAGGGTGCATTATCTTTTTTTCCACTATTTTATTATTTGAGGAGATCAGACTTGGCTTCTATTTATGATCAGCTCCAAGAGACTTAAAAGGGGCTTTGATTCCAAAGTATATACATAAATCGTGTGGGTTTGTTTTTTTTTTTTTTTCCTCTTGGAGATGATGAAAGGCCAATATTTTTCTTTTATGTTTCAACACTAAACAGAAGCCCTTCTGAAATTTTTTAATAGCAGTTCTTATTAATTACAAGTGAAGGCTTAAAGAGGGTTTAAATAAGAGGAATCAAAATGATCATGTTAGTGGCAGTACTCCATGTATATTTCTTAGATTGTTCTTCCCGCTTGCAAATTCTCTCTCCATATAGATATATAGATGATATAGATATAGATATAGATGTATAGTCCTCTCTCTCTCTCTCTTCCTCCTTCCCTCTCTCTCTCATTGTTTCCAATTTTTAGTCCTTGTCCCGTGACATTTCTCTCCCTGATAGCATCATTTCTGACCTCTCTCCTGGAGTTTTCCTGCCAGCTTCTCACCATGGCATCCAGGACGTATCCAACAGGGAAATCATACTGAAAATGAATCTGAAAGCAAGGCTTTGGTTCATCAAGGAGATAATACAAGTCAGAAAATGTCTCATCTAATTCTCTGGATTCTGCCTATAATCTGCCATAACATATCGAACTCCTGATTTTAAATCAGAACCTGAAATGGATCCAGGATGTACATATTTAAATGGAAATCTCTAGGGGTTTTCTTCTTCCATATAAATTAATATCTTGATTTTCTGCCAGTTTGGTATATGGATTTCAGATGCGCTGATGAATTGATTTTTTTTTTTAAAGGACTACAGAAATAACCTACTGTGGCATGTCTTTATTTGGGGAAATAACACCTAATTAGAAAACTGCTTCATTATTACTTATAGCATGTGATAAATTAGGTTTGTGCTATATCTCTTAGCCTAAATATTTTACAAATCCTTCGGTATATTTTTAGGTGGAAATTTAATATGCAGAGCTACAACATTTTATGGGGAAACAACTGATCCCCTGGGGTTAAGTATTTTAACATCTTAAGTAAATGTAAATTTTTAAAACGGATCTAGGACAATAAACTGGCATAGTTGTATGTTGGAAGAAAGCCCTTAAGGGTATAAAGCCCGAGTTTTGAAGGAACAATCTAGGATTTGGGAACAGCTGTGGGGGCAAAAGGCCTCTAATGAATATACACTAAGTATCTCTTCAATCCCCAAACTTATGAGGATAAGGCAGCTAGAGTAGACTGGATGAAATTTCACATGAAGGGGGTGGAGGGTTGGTATTTCCAAAGCAGAAGGAAACTCCTGTGGAGAAAACTACTAAGAAACTTCATCATATTGGGCCCCTGGGTGGCTCAGTTGGTTAAGCATCTGACTCTTGATTTCAGCTCAGGTCATGATCTCAGGGTCATGAGATTGGGCCCTGCATCAGGCTTTGCACTGGATGTGGAGCCTGCTTAAGAGTCTCTTTTCTCCCTCTCTCTCTCTCTCTCTAATTAAAAAAAAAAAATATATAAATATATATATATATATATATATGTAATATGTTCATATTTAACTTACATATATATATAATGTTCATATTTAACCTACTTCAATAACTCTGTTTTTCCTAATGGTCTGTTTATGATTTTTAAAACCCATGAATTATTTTGATTTTTTTTAATAAGAAAGTTAGCATAAAAATTATTCTGACAGTCTGTTCTGGATCTCCTCAAAAAACAAAAAACAAAAAACAAACAAACAAAACCCCAAAACAAAAACAAAAACAAAAACCCTAACATCCCTCCCCTAGAGGCTTCCAGGAAAGAGGAAGAGAATTCTTCTAACCCAAGAGGCCTTCCTGGCACCCTGTAGCTTCCAGGGTTAGAGCTCCCCTGTTTTCAGCTTTACTAACTCTCTTGAATTCTTCTTTATCATACTTGCCATTAATTCATTATTTGGCACATTTTGTACAATGTATCTTCCCCGCTGGACTATTCCAGGAATTCAGGAATCATGTCTGTCTGGTTTAGGTGAGACTTAGGTGAGACTCTTGTCTTAGGTGAGACTCTATATGGCACAGAATCTGTTTTTTTTAGGAATATCTGTTGAATGAAAAAAACAAAGGAGCATTCTCTTATATAGACATAGACCCCAAGGAAGTTGGAAAGTTGAGAAGGGAGCCACATAAGAAGGGTAAAACAGTAAAATCATCATCAAAGAGGACAACACAGTCACCTCCTATTAACTACTCACTCTGAGCATTATTGGCTAATGATTAAGAACACAGGCTCTGCAGTTCATCTGCTTGGGTTTGAAATCTGTTGCTACTATCTCCTGGCTACGTGACAGCAAGCCTGTTATGTAAGCACTCGCTCACTCTCTCTTTGTCTCTCTCTGACCCACTTTCCCTATCTATAAAATGAAGACTTTAATGTTATTTTACCTCTCAGGGCCATTGTGAGCCTTAACTGAAGTGACCCTTAGGAAGGGGTTAGCACAGCATCAAGCGCTCAGTGAGGAGTATGTGTTAAGCACTGGGCTGGAGTTCAGTGAGCTCTTAAAAGAAATACTGTAGCACAGATGTTCCTATCCCCAGTTTGCAGAGAATTGCCCTAGGTCATCCAGGGGGTAAATCCTGGAACTAGGATTATATCAGGGAATGGCTGGTATAACCCAAGGTATGGTCTTTGCAATGGTTTCACTGACTCAGAGAACGTTACTCATCAACTAAGTACTAACTACTACCATAGATCAGAAATGATATGCTGGCTGGTAAGAGGGAGATATGGCCAGTCACACAGCAAGAACTGAGTCCAGGGTTAAAAGACAAAATCTGGCAAGGAGCTCCAGATCACTGGCCTATAGCTGGCAAGATGGTGGAAGCCTTTGTCTGTTGCTGAGGTGGTGACCAGAAGCATTCCCACCCAGCCAGAGAGGACACTTCCAAAAGAGTTCTCTCATCTCTCCCCAGACTTTAGAACTGGCTAGGGACAAATGAACTGTAGCACCAGCAAGGTGCCAATGAACTAATAATTCACTTAAGGTATCAACAAACTTGGGTTAGATTAAATAAAACAGGAGCAGAAAATCTAAAAGGCAGCTATCTCCCACTGAGTTAGGAAAAGGCTGGAGTAAATTAATGAAGTATCCATGCAGTTGAATCATTAATCAAGACAGCTCATGGTTCAAACTAAGCTAGAGTGTTGTTGTTGTTTCTATCTTGTCGTCAGTTTGACATTTTTCCTCCATTTGAGTCACTGTCTCTTCTGAGTGTGCCGGGCTGGAGATGTTAAGTGTTGATTTTTAATGATTCCTCATGTGTAGGCCTAGCTCTGTGTTAATCAGGAATAAGTAATGTTTCTTGTGGAAATACAGAGTTTTGGAGATAGCCAGTCAGAAATGGGTTTGCATTCTAATTCTGCATTCATTAGCTGTAAAAAAAAGGCCCTCAATCTTTCTGAGCTTCAGTTCCTGATAAATTGAGGATGTGACTTCATAGTGGTATGGTACAAATTAAATTCGATAGCATATATAATTGTCAATACAAAGAAACAAGCATCCCCCAACAATGTTCCCAGCATTTTCAGTAACCTTGTCTGCCAGTTATTTTATGGGATCATTACAGTGACCCAATATGGTCACTAGTTGCTTAGCAGTATTCCTGACCTCTACCTGTGATGTACCAACAGCATACCCTTCTCCCGTTCTGATGATCCAAAATGTCTCCAGACAGCAGAAGGCATGAACAGATATTTCTCCAAAGAAGACATATAGATAGCCAGCAGATTCATGGAAAGGTGCTCAGCATCACTCATCATCAGGAAATGCAACTCAAAACTACAATGAGATATCACCTCACACCTGTCAGAATGATTAAAATAAAAAACAACAACAACAACAAATGTTGGCAAGGACGTGGAGAAAGAGGAACCCTTTTGCACTGTTGGTAGGAATGCAAACTGAGGCAACCACTGTGGGAAAAAAATATGGAGTTCCCTCAAAAAGTTAAAAATAGAGCTACCCTATGATCCAGTAATCACACTACTTGGTATTTACCCAAAGAATACAAAAACACCGATTCAAAAAAATACATGCACCCGTATGTTTATTGCAGCATTATTTACAATAGCTAAGAAGCAGCTCAAGTGTCCACCAATAGGTGAATGGATAAAGAAATTGTGGTCCACATATACAATATTATTATCCAGCCATAAAAAAGAATGAAATCTTATCATTTGCAACAAAGTGGTTGGAGTTGATCAGAGAAAGACAAATATCATATGATTTCACTCGAGTATATGTGGAATTTAACAAGGAAAACAAAAAAGAGAAAAGGAGACAAACCAAAAAATAAACTCCTAACTATAGAGAACAAATTAATGGTTACCAGAGGGGTGGTGGGTGGGGGGATAGGTGAAATAGGGAAAGGGGATTAGGAGTACATTTATCTTGAAGAGCACTGAATATTATATAGAATTGTTGAGTGACTACATTTTATACCTGAAACCAATATAATGCTGTATGTTAACTATACGGAACTAAAATTCAAAAACAAGTCTCCAGACATTTCAACTATCCACTGAGGGAGTAAAATCAACCTTGGCTAAGAACCACTATTGTAGGAAAATAAGTATCCAAGTAGATTAAGAGAATGTGGTAAGGACAATGAGCAGCATTAAGGATCTGCTTGATCCTTATGGATTTATATTATGATTGTGTGTTTTCTCTAGTCATGTTCAACTATACAGGTGCAGGCATGGAACAGAGAGTAGGATTTGGCAGAATTGGGTGTTTCCAGTTGAATGCCAGAGGAATATATGGGCTAGGAGCTAAACCATAAAAGTGAATATGCTAAATGTCCTACAGTGATTAGGACAGCCCTCACAATAAATTATTATCTGGTCCAAAATGGTGACAGTAACAACATTAAGAAACCTCATCGTAGAGACTTGTTGCTCAAAGTGTGGTCCATGAAACAATGACGTCTGCGTCACCTGAGATCTTATTTGAAATGTAGCATTTCAGCCCCCACTCTAGATTTACTGAATCAGAATCTGCATTTTAACAAGATCCCTGGATGATCTCCAAGCACACTGAAGTTTGAGAAACTCCTTTCAGGCCATCATGGCTCCTCTCATATATATAACACCTGTTCCCTTCCTTTACTCTCACCTGAGCCTTCTTTGCTACTGAGAACACTGAGGCATTCAAAGGTATCTAAAACATGCTTCCACCATCAAAGAGCCCCATGCAATGATGTCCGTCTATCTAGGAAAGAAAGGGAGGAGTATAGCGATGAACTGTGGTAAAGAGGACTGTTAGAACATGAGAGGGTGAGGGATACTGAGAATATGATGAGGTTAACCTAATATAGATAGTAGGGGTATTAAAGTAGTATTGGAGTTCAGACACTAAAAGGAGAGAGCTAGAGAGATGGTGGACAGCAAAGATGAAAGATAGAAATGAAGATTATGGAGTACATGCAATTATTGGTAATGAAACATCTGGGTATGATCCTGGTGACTGAGGTATGTTCAAAGACATAACCACCAGAGAAGAAGTCAGAGAGCTAAGAGGCCAGAATTTAGGAGCTATCATCTATGTGAATTTTGAAGTTTCCAAGAATTTTGTCAGGAGGGGCATTAAGGAAAAGGAGTGATGAGTCAAAACCTTCAAGGAACAAAGTGAGAGTGTTCTGGGGTGAGGGGGGACCCACCATAACAATAATAAGGGACTTTCATCATAACAATAAGGGGGAGGAGAAAGTGATATAGTGGAATGACATGAGTTGGGTCAAAAGTGGGTGTTCCTAGGAAGAAGAAAGGATAGTGGTCTGAGGGCTGTAATGTGGAGCAAGGAGGACACCATCACACCCCACCCCCACCACCAGGCCCAAATGAGAAGCAGAATCCTCAGAAAAGAGTCAGATTTCAGTTAGAAAAGGAGGTTGAAAAGAACACACAGAGGAAAAAAAAATGGGATGCAGGAAGATCATGAGCTTCAGATAGCACAAAGGACAGATTTTGGATGTTGAGAAAGGATGGAAAATGGCATCAAATATAGAGTATGTGAGGAAAAGAATCCATAGGAAAGGCAGTAACCTGGGAGTCTTAAGTTTCTATAATGCTTAATACATAAAGATGGATAGATGAGATGGTCATACACATTATCACCCAAACTGGGACATTTTGAGGAGTGGGAGAGGGTGGTCATACTAAGCAAACCTTTTTGCTTAAAGGTCATGATAGGATTGATTATGACAATCTCTTTGGCAGATTGTGATGGTAAGAATGTAAGTGTTGGCAATTGAAAATGGGTGTTCCAGAAACACAAAGCTTTCTGCAACCCTAAATGTATTTCTCCAAGTCCAGAAGGAGGCCAGAAGAGGCCTCCGTATTGTTGAGGTCCCCTGAGCTCCAAGTGGTCAGTTTCACCTACAAATTAAGAAATGCCAACAGAAGAGACTTTTTTTTTTGTTGTTAACTGTTTTCAGCATAAAACTACTCAATGATAATAAAAATATTTTCAAAACATTTTCAGCAAAATAGTCCAAATATTTGCATGGGTCATATACCCAGAAGCAGCAGGAGCCCACTGAATATTTGTAGTTCTTATCTACTATTTGAGTGCCTTTCAAGGGGAAAAAAAACAATGAGGCCCTCTAGTGGCCAGAATATTTCTAGGTAGTCAGCTATAACCTCACAGAACGAGATGGAAAGAAATACAGCTATGTACCGAAGAATGAAACTTCACCATTCTTTTACACCATACACAAAGATAAACTCAAAATGGACGAAAGACCTCAATGTGCGGCAGGAATCCATCAAAATCATAGAGGAGAACATAAGCAATAACCTCTTCAACATTGACCACAGCAACTTCTTTCAAGACACGTCTCCAAAGGCAAGGGAAACAAAAGCAAAAATGAACTTTTGGGACTTCATCAAGATCAAAAGCTTCTGCACAGCAAAGGAAACAGTCAACAAAACAAAGAAGCAACCCATGGAATGGGAGAAGATATTTGCAAATGACACTACAGACAAAGGGCTGATATCCAAGATCTATAAAGAATTTCTCAAACTCAACAACCGAAAAACAAATAATCAGGTCAAAAAATGGACAGAAGACACGAACAGATGTTTCTCCATAGAAGACATACAAATGGCTAACAGACACTTGAAAAAAATGTTCATCCTCATTAGCCATCAGGGAAATTCAAATCAAAACCACATTGAGATACCACCTTACACTGTTAGAATGGCAAAAATTGACAAGGCAAGAAATAACAAGTATTGGAGAGGATGTGGAGAAAGGGAAATCCTCTTACACTGCGGTGGGAATGCAAGTTGGTACAGCCACTTTGGAAAACAGTGTGGAGGTTCCTCAAAAAATTAAAAATTGAGGTACCCTATGACCCTGCAATTACACTACTGGGTATTTACCCCAAAGATACAGATGTAGTAAAAAGAAGGGCCATATGCATCCCAATGTCTATAGCAGCAATGTCCAAAATAGCCAAAGTGTGGAAGGAGCCAAGATGTCCTTCTACAGATGAATGGATAAAGAAGATGTGGTCCATATATACAATGGAATATTACTCAGCCATCAGGAAGGATGAATACCCACCTTTTCCATCAATGTGGTTGGGACTGGAAGAGATTATGCCAAGTGAAATAAGTCAAACAGAGAAACACAATTATCACATGGTTTCACTTATTTGTGGAACATAACGAATAGTATGGAAGACATTAGGAGAATGAAGGGAAAAATGAAGGGGGGTGAATCGGAGGAGGAGACAAACCATAAGAGACTATGGACTCCAAGAAACAAACCGAGGGTTTTAGAGAGGAGGGGCTGAGAGGATGGGTTGGGTCAGTGATGGGTATTAAGAAGGGCATGGGTTGCATGGAGCACTGGGTGTTATATACAAAAAATGAATCACAGACCACTATATCAAAAAAATTAATGATGTACTGTGACTAATATAACATAACAAAAAAAATCTACCCCCCCCAAAATGTCCTAATCAAAAAAAAAAAAAAAAAGGAAAGAAAGAAAGAAAGAAAAGAAAAGGAATATGGGCCATCATCTGGTCGAGACACTTGCCTCTAGTTAACATGTGTACAAGGATCAGGACTATACATATCGCAGGGACTCTATGAAGGCTATAATTAACTCTAAGACTAGAGATTGATTCTTATCCAACAGACACTCTTGCTGTGGATGCTACCACTAGAAACCACTCAACCACACACACACTACCACAAACCCCTCCCCCCACCCCAGATATGGAGTTTGGAGAGGACTATCTAGGCATCAGACCATTTAAAATCATGTAGGCTAAATTTAAGATCTCCATCTTTTTCTAGGTGCAATGGAAAGCCACTGAAATATTCCAAGCTGAGAGATGCTGGGGGTGGGGATAAGTGTCATGTTCAAATTTTCATTTCAGGAAGATTCCTCTGGATGCAGGGTGGAGAACAGTCTGGGTAGTGGGGGCACAGAGTAGATTCAGAGATCTCAGTGATGTGGTTTTTATAGTAGTAAACATGAGGGGTAGGATTAGAATGGGTTAGGCTAGTGGAGGTGAGGAGATGGAAGGAACAGATTCAAGAGATGTTAAAGAGTAAACTCAGCGGGACCTGGAGGTATATTTCATATGAAGGATGAAAGAGTGGGAAGGGTAAAGATGACACCAGATTTGGAATATGCAGTGTCCACGGAGAAGACACAGCCTGGAAGTAGGGCTGGGGCAGAGCCCGAGTTTGATTCTGGATAGAGTTTGTTGGCATTGCTTCAGCTCAGACATACTATCAGAGTACTGAGTAGGCACACATACTGGCTAGCAGCAACGATGAGAGGGCTAGGCTGAAGACAGCATAGAGTGAGTCTCTGCATATGACTCTATTCTAATCTTTGCATGGGGGAATATTATGCTTGTTTCCTTGCTTACTTGGCAAATAATGGGTTGACTGACTGATTGATTTTGATTGATTTTTTGGCTTTCTAGAATAAAAGCCCCTTCCTAATTGTACCCTGATCCCTTTGTGAGACTGTGTGGAGGGTTCCACCATGGAGATCAAAGGGTTTGACCAAAGTTCCCCTCCATTCAACACTGCCGTGGGGTGGGATAGGCTGTGACTTAGTCTCAGCCAGAGGGTTACTCTTTGCCAGAGCCCACCTATAACCCAAGGCTGTGGGGCCAGGTGGAGGTCACTCACCAGCCTGACAACAACCCAAACGGCTTTGAGCCCAGTTTGTTTCTACCTCAGAGCCCTTGCTCTTGTGAGGAATAATTCCTTGTGAGGAACTTGCCCAGTGAGAGGCCAGTTCCTGGTGCCCAGACCTGGATTCTTGCCTAGTATCCAAACGTTCCATTGGATCTGCAAGCCTCTCATATCTTCACATATTGTTCTGTTTTTGTTTTTGCTTAAATGGAGTGGTTAGCTGAAATTTAAAACTCCAACTGATACCTCTCCTTTCTATTTATGTTTCTTTCTTTCTCTTTCTCCAATTTCCCTAAAACTTTTTTTATGCTGAGTCCTTCTTTCTGACTGCCTATCTCCCTACTCCCAACATCCTTTCTACACTCCATTATTCTCTTTACCTTTCCCTCCACGGACCTCCACTCTCCTGCCCTATCTGGTCACCATATCAAATAGGGATTCAAGGTTGAGAAGTAGAGTGAGTACTGACTTCCTAACATCAAGATTTAAAACTTCTGACAAGTTGGAAAGAGAAGCTGAAATTAATGCAATGAAATTTGAGATAAAAGCAAATTCCTGAGCTTAGCTTCTAAAATAAGGTACAGAAGATGAACATGCATTGGTTCCACAGCCAATTCTATTAAAAAAATAAAAAACCAGTAAGTGGGATTGCCAGATAAAATATGTGGGGCATACTTATACTAAATAATTACTCATTGTTTGTCTGAAATTTAAATGTAACTGAGTGTTGTGTATTTTATGAGTAAATCTGGAAGCCTTACTCTTGAGGTTTTAATTGATTGAAACCTCAGTATAGGCCTCCAGACATGGGTGCCTTGGCAAGTAAATCAATATTGCAGTATGACTGGAAGGATGATAACTACATGAAAGAATTCCAGGATTTGGGCCCCTGGGTGTCTCAGTCAGTTGGGTGTCTGTCTTTGGCTCAGGTCATGATCTCAGGGTCCTGGAATCAAAGCCCACATCTGGGCTCCCTACTCAGCAGGGAGTCTGCTTCTCCCTCTCCCTCTGCTGCTCCCCCTGTTTGTGCTCTCTCTCTCTCTCTTTCTCTCAAATAAATAAATAACATGTAAAAAAAAAAAAAAAAAAAGATCCCAAGATTCACTGAGCTCAGGGGAGCACACGCTGAGTGCTCCGGGCTTCCCTAGGCCCTGCTGTTGGAGAGAGGCTGGTAAACTGATGGGCAGGGAGAATGGGAACCACGTGTTCGGTGGAATAACTGAAAGAATGTGGGAAAGGAAGACCAAAGTGGGTCATGTCACCAAAAACTCCAGAGGGACCCAGACTCTTGCCTTTTCTTCTCTGCCTGGTTCTCCAACTTCTCTTAAATTCTGTGAGCAGCCTAATGGCTCATCAAGAAATTTGTCTTCTTTTTAGGCTTGCCAGAGTCAATTTCTGCCTCTAGCAACTGAAGATCTCAAAGAACATAATTGTTTGTTCCCTTTCCAATATCTAAAGGGACCTTTTCAGAAAAGAAGCTGGCCATATTTAGAGAGCAAAACTAGACCCTGAGTGTGAAATCAGGTAAGGCAACATGGAAAAGACCTTTCTAATCATCTGAACAACCCTGAATTGTAAAGGTCTATGGGTTGGTAAAAGCCCATTATCTGCAGAAGTTCAAGAAGAGGCAGGATGACTGACATATAAGGACAAGATTCCTGAATTAACCGGGAAAACAGACCGGATCACAGATGCCTTCTAATGCATGTTTTGTTTTGTTTTAACGTAGAGGATTTTGCTCAAATAAAATGGCTAACAGAAATTAAAACAAAATATACAAAAGCTGAGCAACTATGATGATTGCAGATGGGAACCAAATTTTCTCTGCTTATCCTTCCCTTAAACTTACAGATGTTCCAGAATGAGACTTATAGAACCTTAGGACTCTTTGACACATAGTTTGAAAAATCACTGGATTAAAATTGCTAATATTTAGGGAACATTTTCCATCTCTCTGGCACACTGTTAAGTACTTTTTATGTGTTATCTCATTTAAGCCTCTTGAAAATTATGTGAACTGAGTACTATCATTAGCCCCATTGTATAAATGAGGGACTGGAAGCACAGAGAGGGTAATTAACTTCTCCAAGCTCACACAGCTAGAAGACAGGAGACCTAAAATTCAAACACAGGTGGTCTGACTACTGATGCCGGACTCTGCACTGCTATGCTATTTTGCTTTTAAGATCTTACCATTGAACAAATTTTGATTTTCAGTGCTTATCATTCCTTTTGAGTTCTGTGTTCCTTTCACTCATTTATCATCAGATTAATTTAAGCCTTTCTAGGCTTCTCTAAAATAGCACCAACTCAGATGAATTTAATTTGTTTTTCATGACCCTCAGTTCACAGTTTTCCCTGTAGCTGGTTTTCCTTAATTAGTATTTTTTTTTTAACGATTTCACATACCTCTCTAAATTAGGTGCTTTAAGTTATTGGCTCCTAGGGTCAGCTGGAAAAGACTGTGTTGCCTACCAGGGTCAGCCTTCATTCCATCAGTTTGGATGTTCCCCGTGCCTCCTTTATCTTTTCACAGCAAACAAAGTTGGGGGAGAGAGGCTTGGTTTGTTTGCCAGGCTTCATTTGACCAAATGAGGATGGAGGGTTCTCTGGTGATCACAGCCCGGAGAGGAAGACAGGCAGTGAAAAAAGCAACAGCGCCCACTAATTGTCCTGGCGTTCGCCGCGACCTCTCTTCCCCCTGTCACAGAGCATCCGACAGGTAGGTTTGAGGCAGCAGAAGCAGCCTGACCTCATCAAATGCTGTCCTGACCATTCCTAGGAAAGCCACAAGCTGCGGCTCTCAGGGGTCAGTGGCCAGTGAGAGCAATGCTGCTGTCCCCCATTCTCGACTCAGTGACTCTTTCATGCTGTAAACTGCATCTTCCCATGTGAGAAAGCACATGCCTAAAAGGCACAGGCCAGTAGGACCACCAGTAGGACCAGGCTGTAAGGTGAAGGCCCTGGGCTCAGGAGAAGGGGTGCAGAGGAGCGGCTTCCCCTCCCTCTTGTGTCTGTGCCCCCCCTTGCACAGATGGATGCACTGTCGCCCTGAACCCCTCCCCATCGATCCCGTTACTCACCACCACTAACAGGCTGTCAGGGGCTCGAGTTTCTCTTTGTGAGGTGCTCTCCAATACTGTTTGCCTAACATCACCTGTGAACCCCTGAGGCATGGACTGTTACTTCATATTTTATAAAGGACGGTGTAAGTTCAGCACTCCATAAATATAAAATGGTGAATAGCAAATTTCCCCCATACCGAAGCCATTTCATTTTCTCCAGCAAAACGGTTCCTTTTATTTCCATGCAGAAAGCCCAACGAGGGAAATTTCTTCATTGCTCAGACAGCTACAAAATGTGATCACATTTTTCCCCACAGCTAATGTGCTCTTATGTATAAAATTTAAATTTGAAAGTCTGAGCAGATGGCCTATAAAGTTCTTGTTTTCCCTCTGAATTTAATTTCTTCCTGCTTATAGTGGGATTTTTAAAAATCATTTGAAAAGGAACAATAAAATGTTTCTATAAATTGTAATAATCATTATCTTGATGATTGTGCTCTCCCAAAGGTGTCTCAGAGGAAAAACTGGATGCTTGACATTGGGTCTGGAATCTTACCTGCCGGGTCATGTGCTCAGACACTAATCAGCACCGTAAAACTCCACCAGTTGGGCCCTGCTCATCTTGGAATCTGGTCATTATTCTTACTCGAAAGAGGCACAAGTTCACCTTATCTTAGAAAACAAAAGGTCAGGGATGAAATGACCTAAGCAAATAAGCTCTGTACAAAAATACAAATGAAATGTTTAGTCTCTTTTAGAAAATATTGTTTTCAAGTTATTTATGAGTTATATCATTTCATTCAGAGCCATTAATGAGCTCATCATCTTTTTACTAAAGGAGACCCATAGGACTTCAACTTTGCAATATTTAGTTGGTCATCCGTTCGGGTGATTATATATAACAAAGTTGTATTGTTTTTCCAACTATTCTGTCATTCAGGTTCTTCCGTAACTTCCCAATATTGAAAGAAGAGGGATTGACTCAATGTGGTTTCAGGTTCATATAAGGAAAGTGTCCCTGATAAAATGTGCATAGAGTGGGGGTCTCTTACCTTTGTCTCTCTGTCATTTGCTACATTCAAAGATACCTATCTAGAGGAAAGTGAAATAAGTTGATAAAATGTAGGGACCGACATCACCTTTCCATCCCAATACTGTTCTGCAAGTTGAATTCATTGACATGAGCCTGCCCTCAAAATTTGCAGGGCTCAGGAGTGAGAATACGAGTGGAAGACGGAAGCCTACTACTCTACGTCCATATATTTAAAAGTTATAAATCAGGCTAACACATGTGAAATAAAGTACATTCTTTCTGTCTTCTTGGAAAAATATACCTTGTCATACAGTTCTATCTCAGTATGAAAAATTGAAGGCCAGCTTCAGATTTAAACTCTTGGATCACCATGAGCTGTACAAAAACATGGCAGCCTGGGGAACATCAGCTCCCACCTCCTATTCACCACCCTCACTTCCAGGCCCCAACCCCACCCACAATCACCTCCTCAGGCATGTTTCCAGGCTTCAGTTCTACCTTTTTCCTCCTCTCCCAAAACAGCTGTTCCTATGGCTACCCCTCAGGCCTAAGGATACAAACACTAGGATCATCTTCTCTTCGGAGAACAGGGAAGAAGGTCCCCTTGGAAGAGGCCCATGCAGGTTCTGGAAGTGGGCTCAGAGCCATTGGCATAAGAAATTTGAGAGTCACATGTATGAAGAATATGGTCTAGCAGATGCGGAGAAGAGAGGCATCCAAGTAGGATCTTACCTAACTATCACACCATGTTCACAGTCCTCTATTGAGATAATAATAAAACTTTGGGCTCTTTACCCCAATAGCAGGGGGTACTAGGCACTGAGAAGTACCATTGACAAGAGATCCTATTACATGCCATAAGCAAGACAAACATATATGAGATTTGGTCTCTGTCCTCAAGGAACTGATAGTCTAGTTGGGAAGATCTCAAACATAGAAATAATTGTGCTACAGAGACAAAAAATCCTAAGGGGCAAAGAAAAGGTCCAAGCCAAGTCAATGGTTTGTTTTTCCCCAAAGGTAGTTAGGGACAAAGATGTATTAAGTAAACCCGTCTTTTTTAACCACTTAGATAAAATGTTCTACCTTCCTAAATCAGCCTTCTTGAAAGCAGCTCAGTATTATCCCATGGAACACTCTGGAAGTGAACAGGTTAAGATTTGGCTTCCATTCCTGAGCAAATCTGATGCAGGCAGGATTAGAAGTAGAAAGATTTAGCTCCCAGTTCAGCACACTGTGTGCCAACCCATCTGCCCACATCAGTGTCTATTTAAAAGTGAAGCCAATCAGACTAGCCCCATCTTCACCTGTCCTACTGATTGCCCATAGCAAGGGAGGAACCGAAAGCCCACAAGTTGGTCTGGAAAATTGAGTCTCTGTGCAATTTCCAGTCGTGTCTCTGCTTGGAGGCACAAAGCCAACAAAGCCATCAATCTGGCAGTTTTTTAACACTGACCCAGTATATATTTGCTAGGCCATTTGCGCCATCTGCCATGCAAATGTCAGTTAAGGAAATAGCATAGAGTGGTGGGAATACCAGGGTTAAAATGCCATTTAGCAGGAATGTACCAGTTCCAGCAGCAATTGCCCACAGGAGAACAAAGAGCTGGGAGAGCCATAAAGGGCAATAAAAAGAGAACAGAGGTATAACAGACCGAGCGAGGCTCTCAGCCTTCTTTTCTCTCTGCTCCTGAATCATTTCATCATGACACCTTCAGAAACACCAGCCTTTGTTACTGACAAAGATGCTCCGTGTGATTCCATTAATTTAAAATACTCTTATAGCAATTATATATTTGTGTATATATGTGTATGTGCACATATATATAACTTATAAAATGTATATATAGACATGTATTATATATGTAAATATTTGCAGTTTATATTCTCTGCATATGTAAAAATTTCTAAGGGCCACCGGAGCACTCATGGTTCCAGGTCCCCCACCCTCCTGAATATGGTCCACATGCTAGCAATGCTTACAACCGTTTATTGAGCCCTTACAATAATATGCCAGGTACTATCTTAGCTGCCAATCATATGTTTCTCTAATGTTTACACCAACACTAAAAAGTTCATATTTTCTACAGTTTTATAGATGCAACAAACAAGGCTCAGCAAAGTATTTTTTAAAGCCCAAGGAACACTTGTAAATGAAAGACCTAGAATTCAAATCAGTTCATCCTTTTCCAACACCCATGTCCCTTGTACCGTAGCCACTCCTGTATGTGTACTTGTTCATACGTGATTAAAATCGGAGAATATATACCATTTTATGTACAGCTTTGTTCAGTCAACAGGATGTCATAAATATGTTTCATATTTTCATAAAACCTTCATGTTTATCACTTTTAACAGGTAGAAAGTAATCCATCTAGTGATTCATGCTAGTGTATGAAGCTCTGTACTTACACTGGCTGTGTGTGTGTGTGTGTGTGTGTGTCTTGTTCTCTTTCTCTCTTATAAATAATGCTACAATGAACATGTTGGTACACACGGGTTTTTTCTTCTGTTATATTATTTCCTTAGGATAAGTTTCCAGGAGTGGATTATTGGGTCAAACAATATCAACACTTTCCTGGCACTTGGTATATATTGTCATATTGATTTTCAAAAATGTTCCATCAAAAACATGTGAGAGTTTCAACTTACGACAACCACCAGCACTGTGTGTGTTTCCTTAAACTTTCTCTTTGCTAATATATTAAATTTCAAATGGCATCTCCAGCTTGCTTTAGTTTTCATTATTTAATTCCAAAATGGTGATGCGTATTTCCCCCAAATGCTTGCTTACCACTCTTCGTTGTCTCAGGTCATTATTCTCTTTCCCTACCTGCCCCACGATCTCAAGGTGCTTTGTACAAATCTGTAGGTACTTTCTATGTGGAGGAACTATTACCCCTTTGCCTTATTTTCTTTATTCTTGAGGAAATGTCTGAAAAGGAAATGCTAATTTGACATATAAAATGCCAGTGACAAATCCTTCTCCAGAATGATGTCTAAAACTGAAATCATCAAGAGATAGCAGTATAAGCAAGTTATTTGAAAATATGTAGGTAAATATCAAGAGAGACTACTGAAAAGGCTTTGAAGAGTTTGCCTGGTGGGGGGGTGGGTAGGGGTAGGAACAGGGCAGGAAGGGATCTTTTTCAGAAGTCTTGCAGAACTATTTGACTTTTTATGTGGCAATTACAACTGATGAAAAAATAAGATAAAAATTTATAAATTCTTCTCAACAAATGAACTGGAGGCTCTCACATAATGCTCCATGCCCCTGCCTGAGAAAATCTTCCAATTAAGCTTTCTTCTCTCAAAAATTAACTTATTTTTGCATCTATCTCCCATCGCTCACAGCCATAGGAAGCTAAAAAGAAGGGACAAAATCTGGCCAAATTGTGTGCAAGGTTGCTACCAGAGTCATGTCTTTCTGAATTGCAGATTCTCATTATTTCCTTTTTTTATATACTTTGCATAGACTTAATTAGAGCTCCTACACTGCAGTGGGGATCTATAACAGGAGGGGTCCTCTCTCCAGAGAAAAACTGATGCTCATTAACAAAAGAGAAATGGATCTCCAAATTAATTTTGTCTTGGGAACCTAGGATTCCAATACATGTGAACAGTGCTCTGTCATTCTACTCTCTTACAGGAGCAAGTCAAAATTACCTGAGATGAATCATGTCCCCTAAAACCAGGCTGATTACCAGACCTGGACCACCTGAGTTGAATCCTCGCTCTGCCACTGAAGCGTATGACCTTGGGGACTTACTTAACCTTTTCTTGTCTCAGTTTTCTTGTCTTCAAATGGAAAAGAGATGCAAAACAAAGGTTGATTTTTGAGAGAAGAAAGCTTAATTGGAAGATTTTCTTAAGCAGGGGCAGAGAGCATTATGTGAGCCTCCAGTTCATTTGTTGAGAAGAATTTATAAACTTTATTTTATTTTTTCATCAGTTATAATTGCCACATATCTTAAAATACCTACCTCATAGGTTTTGCAAGAATTTCATGAGTAAACACATTTAAAGGACTTAGAACAATTCCTGTTATAGAACAAAAACTCAACAACTGTTTTTAAATAGCATTTATCTTTGTTATTATTCTCATTTGCCAGTTTACCCTAGTGGTTAGGAAACTTTGTCCAGGATCATGTAGCATGGCATAACTGTGAATAGAGATTTGCTTTGAATTAAAAATCAGACACAGTTTGATAGTAACTTTGACTCTGCCACTCAACAGCTGTGCAACTCTATACAGAACATTAATTTCCTCCTTATACATTGGATCCTGATACCTAGCTCATAAGATTGACTGAAAGATCAAAGAAGACAATGTATCTCAAATCTGCTCTTCCCATTTTTGCCCTGATATGTTGCTCAAAGGGACAAACAGAACAGGGGCACAGGAAGAATTACAGCAGTTACCTGAGATGACTGTTGCTGAACCATCTTCTCTTGCCCTAATGGCACCAATTGCAGGTGATTGGTGGGAGAACAGTGGGAGCAGAGAGGGATATTGAATATATGTTCATTACTTAACACACAATTATTGTTGAACCAGGTGCTGTGTTAGGAGATAAATCAGGTCACTGCCCTCAATGAGCTCGGTGCAGAGCAGGAAACAAAGACAAACATAATTAGGATACCATGTTCTAAGTACAAGAATAGAGCTATACAGATGGCTCTTGAAAGGAGAGGTGCCTAGGGTGTAGGGAAGCTCCTTGGAAGGGAGATGTTAATTTATTGCTATGCAACAAATTACTCCAAAACTTAGTGGATTTAAAACAGCACACATATATAATCACATCACTTCAGTGGGTCAGAAATCTGGGCATAGTTTAGCTGGGTTCTCTGTTTCACGGTTTCTCACAAGTCTGCAATCAAACTGTTTGTCCAGGTATGCAGTCTCATCTGAAAGCTCTACTGGGGGAGATATCCACTTCCAATCTCTGCGGTTGTTGGCAGAATTCATTTCTGTGGGCACTATTGGACCAACTAATGGACCAAAGGCATTAATTATTCACCATTGGCTGGAAGCTGTCCTTGGTTCCTTGCCATATAGATCTCTCCAGCATAGCAGTTTGCTTCATCAAAACATGCAAGCCAAGAAGACAAAAGAGAAGCCTACTTACAAGATGACGTCATAATTATCATGGAAGTGACATGCCATCATTTTTACCACACTAATAGCCCCAGTACTTTTGCTAATGCTGGGCAAATCACTAAGCTCAGCTCATTCTCAAGGGGGAGGGGATTATGGAAGAGCATGAATACTAGGAGGCATGGGCCATGGAGGGCCTTCTTAGAAGTCAGTCTAACCCAAAAGAACTCCTGAACCAATTCTTAAAGCAGAAGAAGTTGATATCCTGTGTGGAAAGGTAGTAGGAGGTTGTGGAGGAGACAGAGCAAGCAAACAAGAAAAAAGGGGGTGGAAGTTAAATAAGTTACTTTATCTCTTAAGATGTTATCTTAGAGTAAAAGAACATGGAAAAAAGATGCTCTTCAAATAATGGAAGGAAATTAGACAATTGATACAGATTAAGGGAAGAATAAGGGTGAATTTTGAAAGGAAAAATAGAGACTATTAGTCTTACCTGTGGAGTAGTTTGAAAGCCTGCTGATGAGGGTTATTTTCTTAAATTTATTTTGAATTAGTAAGTGGATAAGAGGTCAGAGTGACAGAAGTGGGCATATGCCTAAAGCAAGGGTGGCAGTCACAGTCTGTTCCCCCTGCTTTTTATTTTTAATTTATTTATTCAATAAATAGACCTCTTCTTTAAACTACACTCTGATGGTCATTTAAGTAGTTAATTAATCACTTAATGTCAGTTGTGATACTTTCTTGTGTTCTTTTAGTTTTAGCATACCCCATGTACTCATGTCCTTATTGATTCCCTGATGTACTTGTAAAAAGAAAAATTGCAAAGAATCACTACCATTATATTAAGTATTTCAGCTGAGAATTTGACATTCTTACTAGTCCCTATTATTCCCGTGAAGATTTAAGTTATAATGAAGACTTGAACTTTGGGGTTCCATTTGGCCACTCTCTTCTGGCTTGGTATCCATGGCTATAAAATAGGAATAACAGGACCCACTGCTATCTGCTCTAGTTTATGTCAGTTTTCAATTAAATAATGTAGTAAATGCATTTTAAAAATTGTAAATGACATATATATAATATACAAGAAAGCAATTCACTCCACAAATGGTTATTGAGGGCACTGCACAAGACACAGTGGAAATGTCTAGAATAGAACCCAGGCCTTATGTGTGAGCAACTCAAGAGTAGTAGGAGAGAAAGATATTTCAACCTATCTTTAGAATACAGTTTCCTAAATGTAGTAATGGAGACTTATACAAAGGCCATTTAGGCTACTGACAAATTTATCACATTGTATTTTAAATATTTGTTCTACGTTCATGAAGTCACAAAACAACATTTAACAAATACTACTGAGCATCTGTTTTGGATATGACATACTGCCGTAGTTAAGTGCCTGGACTCTGAACAGAGCCCACCTGAGCTCGAGTCTTGGCTATGATACTTACCAGCAGTGTAAAATTGGTTAAGTTGCTTAACCATGGTATACCTCAATTTCCCCTTTTGTAAAATGTGGATAATTGTAGTGTATCTCATAGAGGTGTTGTAAGGATTAAACAAGTTAATATAAGCAAAGTTCTCAGAACATTTTAGCAAGCACTGTGCAAGTGTTTGCTGTTATAATCATAGGCAAAGGTCTATGCTGGGCCCAACAGATGTGACACTGAACAAGAAGAATAAATTTTGAAGCACTGAAAAAAAAAATAAAATTAAATTTAAAAAAAATTTAAAAAAAAAAAAAAGAATATAGTCCTTGCTTCCAGTAACTTTGAGCTTAATAGATGAGTCTCATGCTCCATCACATGCCAAATCATTCAGGCCAGGAACCTGGAAGTTATCTGAGGCACACTCCTCTTCTTTAATTCAGCCACTGCACACTCAGCCCTCACAATTGGTCGCTGAGTCAGAGCATGTATATTTTCCAAAGATCTCTTCTCTGTTCCCTCCTCCCCAACCCCATACTCCATTCATCCCAGGACTCATCCAATAACTCACCTTCCCTCACCTGCACCGGTGCTTCTTCTGTGCCATTGGCAGTGTGTCAGTCTGAACATCCATCCCCTTGATTCAAAACTCTACAGTGTTTCCTCACTGCTTCCTGGAACAAATTCACTTTCCTTAACAAGATGCTTTGTAGTCTTCTCCTTTCACCCCTCAGTACTTGCCCAGAGACCAGGTTGTGTAGTGATTAAAGATACATACTTAGGAGCCGAACAGTTAGAATCCAATTCCACCACTTGCAAGCTGTATAATCTTAGTCAGGTTACCTAACTTTGCTGAGCTGAGTTTCTTTATCCCTTAATGGTGATAACATCTACCTCATGAGTTTTTCGTCAGGATTAAGTGATTTAACATATATAAAGTCCCCTGGCATTGAGTAAGCACTAACTAAATGTGAGCAATGATTTTTTTTTTTACAAAATTTAGTTTAATCAGATTGTATTAAACAGCACTGACATATTAATAACATATTAGTAATAGTATAGTAATTGTAATAATATAACATAAAATTTAATGTAATATACAATAGTATATTAATGATATATAATATATCGTATAACATAAACTTTCTAAATGTAGACAATTTCTGAGAAGAAAAGACTCTTAACAAGAGAAACTAGTATCAAATGAACTCACAGTTGAGCATGTTATGTCCAAATGCTTATTGAAGACTTTGTTTTTATTTATTTTTTTATTAACATGTAATGTATTATTTACCCCAGGACTACAGGTCTGTGAATCATCAGGCTTACACATTTCACAGCACTCACCATAACTCATACCCTCCCCAATGTCCATAACCCAGCCACCCTGTCTCTATCCCCCATGCCCCAGCAATGATTTTTATCTACCTTGAGTCTTACTGTGAGTCCCTCTTCCTTCAGTCCCCCAGCCCATTACAGCTATACAGAACCACTCTTCATTCCCTACACACTCTTTTATCTATCTGTTCCTCCCATTCCTCTAACCACCCCATGTGGGTGACACACACTAAGATGACCCCCAATGTGTCCCTCCTTCTCTTCATGTCTTTGTATAATCCTCTTTCCTTGGATGCAGGTGAGACCTGTGATTTACTTCTAACCAATAGAATATGTCAAAGATGACAGGATGTCCTTTCATGATTTTGTTACATTATATAAGACTCTCTTAACAGACTAGACTAGAGACTGTTTTTGTTGGCTTACTGAAGTAGGAAGTCATATAGGAGGAGACCACATAATTAGGAAATTCTGGCAGCCTCTAAAAACTACAGGTGACTTCTAGGAACTAAGGATATCCTCTGTCTAATAGCCAGCAAAACTGTGGGGGTCCTCAGTCAGACAACCATGGGGAACTGAAGGCTGTCCACAACATGAATGAGCTTAAAAATAGATTATTCCCCAGTCAAGCCTCTAGATGAGAATGTAGCCCACCCAACATCTCAATATAGCTTTGTGTGACCTCAAGCCCAGAAACAAACCAACCCACTCCCTGACTCCTGATCCACAGCAACCATGAGATAATAAATGTGGGGGTTTTTTGTTTGTTTGTTTTAAGCCACTACAAAGTGGTAATTTGTCACACAGAGATAGAAAACTAATACACCCCCAATCCTGTTCACTTGGAGAATTCCTACTCAAACCTATAGGTGTTACTTCCTCTGTGAAGCCTACCCTGATGCTCCCATGCACAGATGGTCTTTCCCTCCTCACACTCCCCATTGTACCTCTTGCACCCTTCCATAACAGAACAGTTCCCCTGCATTGTTACTATTTATTAAGCTCCAAGTCTTTATTTAAGAATTGAGTCTTCATTTTGTTCATCTCTAGATTTTTCAGTTTCAGAAATATGATGCCAACTAGGAAGGAAGAGAATGGGGGAAAAAGACAAAAAGAAATAAAGAAATGATGGCAGGGTGACCAGATGCTCAATAAACGTTTGTTGATAAGTGAATAAACAGTATTTTGATTATTTTCTTCTCAGGCATATAGAATTCTACAGAGATGCTTTCCTTTCACTCTGATAGGCATCTCCAAAACTGAGACTATCATCATAACAGAAGATTGAATTTCCATTTACTGTGATTGTAGGCTAAATAGAAAAAGAAAACAGCATTGAGAAAAAGATGATACACCAAGAAAAAATATTTTTATTTACTTTTATTGTTAAACCTCGGCAGAAGAATTTCCAAATATTAGATTAAGAAGTAATGGGGTAATTTTTCCAGTAGGCCAAATACTGGAAATGCATGTTGAAATAGATCAATTGATAGGAAACATGGTTACAACCAGCTTGGAAAATCTGTCACTTAATTTTACTCAACAATAGAAGAATTAGCAGATTCTCAATTTCTCAAATTTTTTCTGAAGAAACAATTTAGAAGTATTTAATGTCCTTGAAGGAGAAATAAAACAGTAAAATTACTACTTCTTCTCTTTGCAGGATCCTTGTTAGTTTGAAGTGCATGCCTTAGTCCATGAAAGAGCTCAAGTTGTTTACTTATTCTCATTATGTAGACTTACCGTGTACTCTGTGTGTTAACCTGTGTCCCAGAAGAAACAAAAGCAGAGTAGGTCCTCTGTGAGTTACAAAAATATATTAAATTTGGCCGCAGCATAATTTAGCCACAGATAAATTCTGAATTTTTCCCAGCGTCTGCTTTCTGCATATCATAGCCACTGCAGGCAGGCAAATGATGAACAACCCAGCTACTGAGATGGAATGATGGATGGGTATATGGACAGACACCTGCTGCTTACATTCAGTGACAGCAGGTGCCCTACAGAGTTAGGTTAGCTGCTGAGAAGAATAAGTTACCTATTAACTTCTAACAATAATGGCTATTTCACACTACATGGATGTCCAGTAACTGCAAAGTTAACCCACTGTGTTGCTTGGGGAGATATTCCAAATGTCAACATGTAAGTAACTGGCACATAGTAGGGACATGATATGGGTCAAACATAAATCTAAACTGAGGTTCTAAAAGTGATCCCAACCTTTGGGATCTGAACGCTTGTAATTAAGGGTGGCATTCCCTGTGCTTATGTTAATTTTAGTTGGTATTCTTGCCTGGTAGGTCAAATGTTGTCAGTTTAAGACCTGATACAGAACTGTTTCTTTCAAACTTAGTCTTGAGCAATGCCAATAAGGAAAAACAAAACACTGGATTAGATTATGGTCTTTGTTTTCAAGAGGATGAAAAAAAAAAGTGAGTTGTAGAGAGAAACGACTAACGAGTTTGTTGGTTCTATCAGACTAGCTGATTGGCTCTACTGCTCTAAGCCTGGGGCCCTCCATCCTGGGCCACTGTGAGTCTGCTACTAGGCCTGGGGATTACATTAGTGTCCTCATACTGCTGTAAGAAGTTGCCACAAACAGTGGTTTAAAACAAAACCCATTTATTCTTTTACAATTCTGGAGGAATTGGAAGCACTCCAAAATCAGTCTTGCTGGACTAAAATCAAGGTGTGTATAGAGCTGGTTCTTTCTGGAAGTTCTGAGGAGAGAACTGGTTTCTCTGATTCCTTTTTTTTTTTTTTTAAACATCTGATGGCTGTGTGTATTCCTTGGCTTTGGGCCCCTTCTTTCATCTTCAAAACACATCACCCAATCTCTGCTGCCCTCATCACACCAACTCCTGCTCTGATAAGGACCCTTGTGATTACATCAGACCCACTCAGATAATCCAGGATAATCTTCCACATTTCAAGATGCTTAACTTAATCACAACGGCTAGGTCCTTTTTGTCCTCTCAGATAACATTCCCCGGTTCCGGGGATTAGCACATGGACGTCTTAGAGGACCACTGTCTGCCTACCTCAAGATTAAGCTGCAAGTCTAACTAATAGACTTCCCAGTTAAATAAGATAATGCAAATTTAGAATCAAAATCAAATCTTGGACTAACAAATGCCCTTTTAAGTGTAAATAAGGCATGTTGCTTTGGTTCTTTTAGCCAGCAGTTTCTCGACCTATTTTTCTTCCACAGGACAAGGTAGCATGCCTGAATTTCTCATCAATAAAGCTTGCTCACTCCCCCCTCCACAGTATTCTGTGGCTGAGAACCACTGTATTTAGCTCTTTAGAGGTCCACAGGGTATGCTGGGATTAGTAACTTCCTAACTTTTGCTGTGAAGATTCTCCCCTGGTCCCCTCTGTGATTCCCAGGTGACCTGAATACTCTGTGTGCATTTATTTCCAATCGTGCTTAACAAACTCAAAGGGAATTTACTTACCTTTATCAGCATAAAAATGTCCCCACATCCTGCTTTCTCCTGACTGGCTTCATTTCCTCTCTCAAGCTCAGCCAACGCAAAATAAAATCAGCTCCTAGGTTTTTACAGCCTGTGAGTTCTGCTCATCAGGTCTATCATTGCCAGTGGGTGGGTGAAAATTGGGAGCAGAGCGAGGGGATAGTGGGCTGGGCTGAGCATGATTCATTCCCCTGGTTTGTTTGGCTCCCGATGTCCTCAAAGACCAGTGTTCTATTATATATCCTATATTAGATGGGGGCAGAGTTGCCAAATGGGAGCAGCTCACCCCTTGCCCCTGTGTTAGAGCCAAGTAAAGTTTGACTTGCCAATCGTGTGCCCCATCAGAACTTCCACAGGCAGAGACTTTCTCTACTTAATTAGAATCTGTCTTAGTGCGTGTGCCAGGCCCTGGGAGCCCAAAGATGTTCCTACACAGCAGTTTTCTTTCTCTCCCTCTTTTTTTAGTTTGGCACCACCTTGTCAACAGGTGTGATCAACAGTAAGGAAACATGCAGTGCCAGTGCTCCCATTCTGGTCCAGGCTGAGAACCCACTACTAAAAAGATGGCACTCACAGCATCAGGCAGTCTGCCATGAAATCGTCCTTCCTTGGCACCGGTGCCCATGGTGAGTGTCTAGGCAACTTTTGATTGGGCACCACGCCCTCCAAACAGATGGGCATGAATGTAGGCAGGCAAGAGACCATTTATTTATATCAACTGTATTTGCTGAGGGCAGGGTTCCCAGCTGGGAACATCAAAACAGCTCTTTGTCCTGGCCGTCTGCAGCTCTGATGGAGGTGAGGCAGCCTTGCAAATTCAGCTGGATTAATTTTGAAAAATAAGAACAATGTTTCTATGGACACCAGGGGACATTTTTGGCTCTCTTCAATTGTTCAGAGCACAGAGCAGGCTGGGCCCAAGTCATTTTAATAAAATCTCCCATCCCTGTTTGGATTGGATGGGAAAAAGCCAAGAAAGCTTTCCAAATCAGGCCAAATTTAGGTGAACAGAGTTAGCCCCACATGGAAGCCTGCTTTGTGAATCCTTTCACACACAGTAGCAGTGGCTTCCAAAGAAAATGAAGCTGAAGTCACCCAAACTCGGATGCTAGGAAAGGCACTCCGGTTGAGCTCACCACTGCACTGTTTTCCTAGGCATTCATTAACCTTCCTGTTGTCACTCCTATAAATGATGAATGGGATCAAATGTGAACTGAAAATGGAAGGATAGACATTAGGGCTGACTTTCATAAGAGCCCCCACTTGGCTTTAAGGGTAAAGAGATAAATTAAAAAGAATTATTATCTCCATTTAAGCACCTGAGCAATTGCAGAATCTCTGAAGAGTATAACTTTGTTAATATTAGTATTAACCACTAAAATATATTGCTTGCTTACAACACACCTGGCATTGTCTTAAACACTTTACATGAAATCTTTCAATTCATTTTCTCAATAACCCTATAGAGGTGGATACTATTGTGAGTATCATGACACAGATAAGTAAACTGAAGCTTAGAGAGACTTACCCTAGGTCACACAGCTAATAACTGGGATAACCAGGGCTCAAACCCAGAACTACCTGACAACAGACCCCATGGTTACACCCCACTTCCTCCACAAACACTGAAAGAGGCCAATCTGCTTAGTAATTGGCTTGCTTAATTTAGGGATGTTTCTTACCATAATAGTGGTTTAGGTCAATTCTTTTCAAACTTCAATGTGCCTACAAATTACCTGGGAGATTTTGCTAATGTGCAGATTCTGATTTAATAGACCTGTTTCAGTGGATCTGGCTGATTCAATAGATTTCTGAGTTTCTAACAAGCCCATCAGGCCAGCAGCCAGCTACACCAAGTGGCAAGCTTTCAGGTGAAGGCACACTGAGCCTCTGTCTTGGTTACACATCAAAGTGACCTGAAGAGCTTCTAAAAACACCAAATGTCCACATTGCACTCCCAGAGATCCTGATTTAATTGTTTGACAACCATTGGGTGAGCAATTCTCTGACTTACCAGCATTTCATCATTTATTTGAGAGGGGAATGCTGAATTTTAAAAAGGCCCTTGGTTGCATTCCTTAAAGATGGAAAATAAGACAATGGGTGAAGTTGTGATGCTGGAGGATACTTCCCATTCCAAGTCAGTTCCTGATACTGATTATTTGCAACAATACCAGGAGGCCAGTGATGGGTAGACCTGTTACTCAAACCGTGGTCTTCAATGTGAACAGCTGGAGGGAGGGCAGCCTGAGATCAGCAGCACTGCTGCAATCATTTAAGAGCAGAGTGTGACAAAATGCACGATGATGGCAGTGACAAGGAATTCCAATCGGAAACATCATCTTTTTTATGGCATAGGTTTTGCGGATTGTCATTTTTTGGTTGAGAGGTTCCGAATAGGGAAACCTGGGGCCACTCAAGTCTCAACTATGTCAAACCTCTAATCAATGACACATAACAAACAATAGTATGGATCAGATGTTCAATGACTGCATTTATTAAGGAGAAGCAATTGATTCCACGTGGGCAGATATGTGGCCCTGGCTCTTTCTAGGGCTTCCTGCAAAGTGTGATCAAACCAAAAGGACTACAGATTATTAAATCCAAATCAATGTTTTTGCTGGCAAAAGCAAAGTCTTCGGTGGGGGGGTGGGGGCAGTATCCTCTTTTCAGAAGACCTCAGCTTCATGTATTATTGATGCGAAGATGATCAGATAAAAACTGAAACTTGGCAAGCTGTCAAATAAAAAATGCAGAGTGAATCAAAAATTTATAAAACAGTATTGAGTTATTACAATTCTATTATAGACACCAGTAATCATTTTACTGAAACAAAACTCTTCTATGGCTGTACAGCTGGGATGTTAGGGTACAAGGATTTAGGACTTGACCTCATTTGGGGTGAGGGGAGAATACCACAGAATTAAAAATTAAATATGAAGAGTAAATGATTTAGTCACAGTTCAGTAGTAGATTGAATAAAAACAGTAGAGTTTAAATAAAATAATGGCAGTGTTTCCCTTCTTGGGCTACATTTTGCTGACTTCCCTGAAAAATTACTGGCATTAGATTCAGAGCAGGATGAATTGTTTTACAGAATCTGTAAACTTAATTTGTGCATGTGCCAAGCACATGCACAAGCAAGACACTGGGGAGGAAAAATGACTTGGTGAGATATTTTGTCACTTATGGATTTTCTTTTATGGGAAAAAAAAAAATCCCACTACTAGAGTTTTCTTAGCTATCTCTTCTTGTACAGGAGCCTTCTCCCTCCCTTCCTGGGACAGAAGCCCTGACAATGCCAGAAATATATTCAAGAATGGAGAGATGGCTGTCACCATTCCTAAATATTCAGAAGATAATTGCCAACCAAAGTTAGAGCATCTTGACATAAAACATCCCTTTAGCTCCCAAACCAATTTTCCTATCCAAATCAAATAAACAGCTATAATTATAAAATCACACATACCAATACGTCATCAGCATTAGGAAAATGACACCAAAAACGTTTGACAGTGAGGCTTTCTGTCCTTGGCTTTTTCTCCGTGCCTGGGCAGAGAACAAAGGGGAACTCTTGGAACTGAAAATGACTCAGAAGAGAGGTAAGTGTAGAGCAACCAGAAGCATCACCCGTGGGTTTTCCTGCTTTAGGGCTGAAACTTGACATTGTTATTATGACTTGAATATGAAATAACTTTGTCTTTAAGAAACAGAATTGATTCCATGTAAATAGACTTCAGTCAAGAGGCAGAAAGTGGGAAAGCCTTTGCTTAATCAGACATAGAGCCAACTTACCCCATGACATGACCCACTTCAGTTCCACTGGGAACAGGAGAGTCCAGACAACTTTCATTGGACTTTGAAAGGTAAAATCTTCCTCTATGAGTTGCATATTTGCCAATTAGTCTTAATATTACATGCTGAACACATTACCTAAAGTGTCTATGGCAAGAAAACCTGCAGGATTCATCAATCCCTATGCATGAAAGAGCACAAAAAACTCGGATTCTCTGCTGTGACCTATGAATTATGTTGAACCATTATTTTTTGACTTGATGTTTCATTCATGTCACCATGGCTGTTTTCAAGAGTGTAGGAAAAAAATGCAAATGCAAGGGGAATTTTCATTTCCCCACTGAGAACAAACTTTAAAAGGTTCCCCTGACACTTGCATTTGTTTTGGGTAACAGTTACATGCTCTGTTGTGTTCATCTTCCCAAGATCAGGGATTAATTATGCAGTGTTGGTCCTCCCCTTCACTAGGCTAGGGAACTCAGCACAAACCAGAGTAGGATTGGGGAGCCAGTGGGCTGTGACATCTCAAGTGAGAACAAAGTCACTGTTTGAAATAGGCTTGTGTGTGTGGTATGCCCTGCCACAGATACCAGGCAGGAAAGCAGAAACCACACCAAGTATTTCACACAGAAGGGATTTAGTACAAGGTGTTGGGCACGTGGGTGTAAATAAGGGGCACAGGTTCTTATGGATAAGGTATAAATAAAAAGCTCCAGGATAAAACCCTTTCAAACCTCACACAGGAATTTGGTTAGCTTAGCCAAACACCCTGGTTCAAACTGCATTCCAGCTATTTGGAATGTCTGACTTGTTTCTGTTGGGAAGTATAAAATCTCTCTTCATTTCCTATCGTCAATTGCAGCATGGAGTAGCTGAAAAGTGTTCAAGCAATTACTGTTTCACCAACTGGGTGCTTCTGCCATAAAGGGACCTTTTGGATTTGCAATAGCTCCGCTGTCATTTCCCTTCCTTGGCTGATCCTGGAACAAATTGCTGATGGCTCCTAGAGTGTGTCCTCTCACTCACTGGAGGGGAAGTCAGGTTCCTGCAAAAATGCTCTTTGCTTTTAGATGCATGTGGTGCTGGTGGGAGTGGAAGCAGAGCAGTGGTGGTAGGGGAGGATGGGGACAGAGGAGAGCCTTCATCCCCAATACAAATCAAACCACCACTGATGAGTCCTGTTGCTTCTGCCTCCTAATTATCTCCCAGAGTTATCCCCTTCCTTATTCCCATGAATGTTCCCCCTATGTTCCTTCAGGCCATTTCATTTCTCAGCTTAAATTTCACAACAACCTCCTAACTGGTTCCCCTGCCTTCCACTCAGCCTTCTTCATATCCATGATTCTCCACCGCAATGATTCTCAACCAAAGGTGAAGCACTCCACCCCTACCCTCACCCCCAGCAGCAACGGGCATTTGGAAATGTGCAAGAGCGATTGGGGTTGTCACATAACTCGGGGAGGAGGAGCATGATGACATTAAAGGAGTAGGAACCAGAGAGACTGTGATAGCTAGTGTTCTCATTTCCTATTACAGTGGTAGTGAAGAACCACAAACTTAGCAGCTTAAAGCAATAGCCATTTATGATCTCACAGTTATGTGGGCCATAAGTCTGACAGAGGTCTAACTGGGCTGAAATGGAGGTTTTAGCAGGGCTGCACTCCTCACTAAAAGCAAGCTCCTCTTCCAAGCTTAACAAGATTGTTGGCAGAATTCAGTTCCATGGGACTGTAGAATGGAAATTCCAGTTTCCTTGCTGGTTGTCAACAGAGATCACTCCAGCTTCTAGTGGTCTCCCACATTTCTTGGCTCATGACCCCTTCATCTTCAAAGAAAGTAATGGTGGATTGGATCCTTCTCATGCCCTATGTCTCCTGTCACATCCTTTCTTCTGCCATATCTTTTCCTGATTCTTCTTCCTCTTCCACTCTCACTGGCCCATGGGATTAGATTGGGCCCACCCAATCTAGGTAACCCAGGATCACCTCCCTATTTGAAAGTCCATAACCACAAAGCCCCTTTTACCATGTAATGTAATGTGTTCCCAGGTTCTGAGAATCAGGATATGAGCATCTTTGGGGAGCCAGTAATCTGCAACCTCAGCTGGAATGATCTTCACAACAGAGAATTGTTCCACTTAAAATGCTACCAGCAGCATCTTTGAGAAATATGGAGTGGGTGATCTTTCTAAAATGCAAATCTGATTGGTCTCTTTCTTGCTTTGAAATCCTTCAGGGAATCCTCATTGCCCTCAAGAAAAATTCCTGGGGAAGCCTTAGCATGCCTACAAGAAAAGTTCTTTATGATTGAATATCTCTTCAGCTCTAGCTCACAAATGACTCCAGCCACAGTGAATGATTTTCTGATTATCCTGTGCTCTCTTACCTCTAATTCTTTAGGTAGGTTCTTTCTTCCATCTGGGCTGCTCTCACCCACCTCTCCTCACCTAACTAATCCCAATTCAACTTTCAGATCTTATTTACAGACCCTACAGGTCTGTGTTCAGCACCACTCCTACATGCTCCCATGGCACCCAAATGTCCCCCCATACCATTTATTATCACAGTGTTGTGCAACTTCTGGTCTTTTGTCATTTCCTCACAAGCTCTGAGCTCTAAGAAGACAGGCATAACATTGTCTTATTTGTTGTTGCATCCATAGTGCTTAACTCACACTGGCCATATACTTACCTTCACTGCATATTTACTCATTAAATAAATTACTCAGCCATGTTGACTTTGATATAAAAGATACAGTAAATTTCGTTCTAACCCTTCTACAACAGAGATATAATCGTAGCAATAGTTATATTCCAAACTTTGACCATCAGACAGCATTTCATCTGAACTCCATATCTGCATGAAGTGGGGATTATTCTCATTAAATCAGCATTACAGAGGAGGGGATTGAAACTCAGAGGCGATAAATAATTCCTCATAAAAGCACGTGGCCAACAAGTGGCTAAACTGGAACTCAAGTGTGGTTTCTGATTCCCACGCCGAAACCAGGGTACCTTTCTGAACCAACGAATAGTATCTCATTCTTATAAAGTGTTATGTCACAGAGTGCTCAAAACTTCACTATAAGATAAAAAAAAAAAATTGATCCCTTTTTTAAACATGGAGAAAGAGACTCATTGAAGTTAAGAGACCAAGGTCACACAGTTAATATGTGGCAAATTCAGAAATAGAAGACAGATATTTTAATTCCATCCCTTTTATCCCAACTGTACCACCTATGAACTGGGAAAATGGCAGAACGTGGAGCTTGGCAATTTATTCCCAACTTGTTCATGTCATCATCTCACATCTCCCTGCCCACACACAACCAGCAAGGAATTTATACCAATGAAACTTCTATTTAGATAAAAAGGGAACTCCTCTGTCCATGAATCATTTATATATTATATATGCCATGAAAAGAGAGAGGAAATATATTATGTGAATTTAATCTCCAGAAAGATAATAGGTGGTAAATAATGGTAATTACCTTAAGAATACATATTGATTATCATAATGATCAGAATACCTATATGGTATAAAATATAACTTTGAGGTAGAGTTATCTGCCACCACAATGAACCAGTTGAATGAACGTTTGCCGCCCAAGATAGCCCCAGTAGTCTTCACCTCTTGGTATTCATGTCATTCATGTCTTGGTATTCCCCTTCCAGACTGAATCAGGGCTGACCTATACAAATAATAGAATACTGCAGAAGTGACAGTGAATGACTTCCAAAGCTGGGTCATAATCATAACAGACATTTGCCTCTCCTACCTTGGCCTCCTGGATTACTTTTTCTAGGGGAAGCCATCGGCTGTGTCCAACAGCACAAGCAGCCCTGAGGAGAGGTCCTTGTGAAGAGGAAGTGAAACCTGACATCAACGGCCAGTTCCAGTGTACCACCTTGTGACTGAGCCACCGTGGAAACAGATCCTCCAGCTCCAGTCAGCCTTCAGGTGACTATCGTTCCAACCAACATCTGAATGAACAAATCAGTCCCAAGTCAAGACTAACCAGCAAAGCTGCTCCTGAATTCCTGACCCTCAGAAACTGGGTAATGAGATAATAAATGTGTATTGTTGTCTTAAGCCACCAATTTTTGTGGTAATTTATTATCCAGCAATCGATAACAATATAGGTTGCAAGTGACAGAACTTCAATTTCAGCTTGTTTTAAACAAGAGTGTAACCTTTTAACCTGTTCCCACAGGAAGGTCTGGGAGGATGTGGCTTCAAGAACAGTGGAACCAGGGCCCCAAAAGATGCCAAAACACTTTCTTTTTCTTTTATTTTATCTCTTACCTCTGCTTCTTTCTGCACAAATATTTCATTCTCCCAGACAGGCTTCTTCCACAAAACAGGGAACATGGCCACCAACATGATCAGGCATTACATCTCACTATCTCCCATTCCGAGTTCTAAAAGCTGGAAAGTGCTCCAATTGGCCTAGCACACATCGCATGTCTATCCTAAATCAGAGTGGAGGCCAAGCTGATAGGATCCATAAGAATATGTCCATCTCCAACCAAACCACAAGATTAAGGTGAGGGGGCAATTTTTTTTTTCTTAGAAGCAGAATGAGATAAACAGAGTTTCCTTGGGAGGAGAACAAGAGGCCCACTCACTACTCATTGTACGCTGTGTAGGAGTATGAGGGGGCATACATGGTCAGCTAATGCTAATCCCCTGGCAATACTTGACATCATTGTTTTCATGTGTCATTTTATCACCTGGGTGGGTAAGGACAAGTTTCACTCTCACCAGGAGATCATATCAGCCAAGTATTTTTTAAAGATTTTATTTATTTATTTGAGAGGGAGAGAGAGAGTGAGATAGAACATGAGAGGGCAGAGGGTCAGAAGCAGACTCTCCGCTGAGCAGGGAGCCCATTGTGGGACTCGATCTTGGGACTCTGGGATCATGATCTGAGCAGAAGGCAATTGCTCAACCCAGTGAGCCACGCAGGAGCCCTCAGCCAAATTTCTAAAGAGAAGTAAATCTTATTTTTCAAAGAGGGAAAGAGAGAAAAAAAAGAAAAAATTAGCCAAAGAAGCCTAGTATTACAAAATACTTTAAAAATGCTTTCCCTAGAGACTAGAGCCTAAATGATAAGAGAGAAAATTAATGATAATAGATACCATCTAGCAAGCGCATGTTAGGCACATGAGGTTTCTGTATATCAAATAATTTGCCTCATCTCACCCAGATGATAAATGCCAGAGCCAAGACCACACCTGGGTCTGTCACCAAAGTCCAAACTCTTAATAACTATGCAAAATACCAGAGAAGGGATCACATAAACCCAAGACTTACCCACGACCATGTTTAGCACCTAAGCTAAAGAGATGCAGAGCAAGCTGGGCTCAGCTCAAGATTCATTCTCCTGAACATTCTGTATCTAGCTAGACCTCACCTCAGCACTTCCCTGGGCTCCATGGGGGAGAAATGAACTCCAACCCAATCCTGCTGCTTTTGTCCATGAAGCAGAGTAAGACCCAAGGCAAAGATTTTCAGAATTTTGTCATAGCAAAATCTCTACTTTTCATTGTCCTCAGAAACAAACTTAGTTCAACCATTTCCATCTTTGGGAGGCTCTCAGAGGCAGTTACATAAATAGAAAACTCATGTGACTCATGCTGGTTTGGAGTGGGCCACTTGGAACAAAAACATTTGAGTGTTCAAGAGGCAGACATGACATCATCAATGAGAAGTCAGGCAAACCTGCAACTGAAGACTGTGCCTATTGCAAGTCATCTGTGTCTTGGGGAGATTGACATCTTCATCTCATGGTCTCTTTATTTGAAAAACGGGCATAAATCACATATCTCGTGGAATGATTGTGAAGACCAAGCGAAGTGCCATTTGAGGAAACACCCAACATGGTACTTGATAAATATTGGTAGAATTTTTCTTTCATCAATAGGGCTTTGTCTTGTTCTGTGGGCCAGTGCATGAGACTTTTCTCCTCAAGATTATATATTTCTTATGGCAGAGACACTCTCTTATTGCTATTTGGTACCCTGCACATCACCTATGAGCAGGTAGTGTTTGATGTGCTAATGAAGTGGGCTCCACAGGGAGCAAATTAAACCAGCAAGAAGTGTGCTTTCTGGCATGCTGCAATATGCCTTCATCTCAACCAGATAACAATAATATGGAAGAACACTTCAAAGTTTGGACAGAGAGATATCCAAGCTAACAGACTCAGTGATGATAAGAAACAAGCCTATGGACACATGTAAATATTTTAATCCTACATGTCAAAAATAGTACTAATGGGTATAAAAGTTCAGTTAACAGGATCTACCTCTCCACACTTGATCTGGGCAATGATGTACTCTCTAGAACCCCTTTGACAAGGAGACGCAATGTGGCCACCTTGCAAGCCATATCATTGATCCCCTTACCTGTACTTAGATGTATATATAATTCTTTGGACCAGAGACAGAAAATTATGATGCAACTAGGCACAAGAATGAAGACTTGAACCAATTAGTTTCTTTCCCTTGGGAATTTGTCTTAGTCTGTTCAAGCAGCTATAACAAAATATCATAGACTGAGTGGCTATTAAAAAACAAACATTTATTTCTCACAGTTCCAGAAACTGGAAAGTCCAAGATTGTGGTGCTGTTCAACGTCTGGTGAGAGCCCACGTCCTCATTGACAATCATCTTTTCATTGTACCTCACATGGTGGAAGGGAAAATCTTTCTTTGGGGTGTCTAATAAGAGTGCTAATCCCATCATGAGGGCTCTACCTTCATGGCCTAATCACCTCCCAAAGGCCCTACCTCCTAATACCATCACTGTGGCTGGGGTAGGGGTTAAGATAACAGACTACGAATTTGGGGGGATGTGAACATTCAGTCTATAGCAGACTGAATAGTGTATTTAGAAATACTGGGAGAATGAAGCCATGCCAAATGGGAGTTAAAACTGAAAGTATACCATTAGGAGGCAGATCACAGTAGGGAATAAAGACTGTGGAGATAGTCAGCCTGGATCCATGTTCCAGTTCTGTCAGTTCTGTGTGATCTTGGGCAAGGTACTTTATCTCTCTGCATCTCAGTGTCTTCATCTGTAAAATGAAGATGATAATAGAACCTGCACTGTGGGCTTTGGGTAAAGATTCAAAGAGTAGATGAATATGGAAAGAATGTGAAATGATGGCTAACATGAGTTAGCACCACATAAGTGACAGCTAACATCATCAGGTAGACTCCAAGACCAAGCCAAGTCCAAGCCAGGCGCAGGCAATTACGAGAAAGCAGTAACTACGAGGAAACGTAGGAAGCTGATGGATACTGAGGGCCTGTGGAGGGAGAAGCCATGAATCCATGAATCACAAAGATGCCCCCAGCCCAGGAGAGGGATACACAGAGCATAACCTGCCTTCAAGCTGATCCTGCTCCTGTTTCCATAAAATAAACTCCCTAAAGAATGGGTCAACTGCCTGTTCTCTGAACGAAGAAACACAAAGGACCTAAAATCTGGTACAAGAAAGATCCTGAATAAGCAGAAGCATTGTGTCTTTACTGCTAAGAAGTTCACAAAGGCTCGATGGAAATGACCTATCCCAATTTTTTCAGTAAAAGAGAAAAGAACGAGTCTCTGGAACAACCCCATTAGCATGTTCCTTCCCTTGCCATGAATTTCTGATGAAAGCCCTAAGTTGGCACATATGAGCTCTCTACATCTACCAAAGTGATAACACTTATCAAGAGGCAGAGTCTGAAGCAAAGAATGTCTTGCAGCCCAGATAAGCTCCAAGGCGCTGGGCCAGGGTAATGGACCATAGGAGATGGAGCAGGGGTCTGCCAAGCTCAATAATACAGCATTGTTGCTGCATTGGAAAATGTTTTAATTTACATTTTCAAGTGCAAAATATTTTCCCCTCATGCTTTGGCTAAATTAGGTAGTTAAAGTCTGTGAAGTGACAGTAATTGGAAACAATGGATTTTATATTTGACATTTATTATTTTAGTGGAATCTGTTTTACATTTACATCAAACATCCAAGGACCCCTGCAGAAGTTTCTTTTGCTACTGCATTACCATTTAGTTCTAATAATGCACTTCGCATCCGCAATTCTTGATTATAATTATATCATTTCAGATGCAGTAAGAGGTGAAGTAAAGATAAACTTCCAATGGAAATTATACCTCCATGCTTTCCTCTCCTTTCGTTGAACTTTCATAAACTGATAATTTGTTCAACAAATTTTTACCCTAATTCTTTATGGTTTCACTTTGTTCTGTAATTACTTTGTAGATCTGGTCTCACTTCACCAAAAGTCTACTCAAAGGGCAAAGATGATATCTTAAACTCCCATAGCATTTGCTTTGAATCCAAGCACATAAGAATCAAGAAATGTTTGGTTGACAATTCAGAACATAGTTGTGTTATAGAAAATGGGGAGTAGATGTCAGGGGAGGCCTGGAAGGACAAAATTCCAGTTGGATATAAGGAAAACTTATAACCTGCTCAAGATGGATTATGTTGATTCAGAAAGTGATGAATCTTTTGTTCCCAGTAGTTCAAACAGAAACTCAGTGAACACTTGATAATGAAGATTTAAGCCAGGAATTAAAAAGTTTGGAGTCAGAAAGAACTGGCTTTGACCCCTAGCTCCATACCTTAAAACTATGTGATCATGGGCAAGTGACTTAACCTCCCTAAGCCTCAGTGTCTTTATCTTGCAATGGGGTTAATAGTCTATGAAAAGTGAGGAAACACATCCATGTATAAAATCAGATGTCCTGGGGGGACCCCAAGTATTCAGTGGTCCTTTCTTTCATGGGGGGGAAGGTAAAAAAATATCATTTCATTCTTGACTTTAATATTTAGAGGCATATATACTAAGCAAAGTTTTAAAATAAAACTCAAGGGGCGCCTAGATGGCTCAGTGGGTTAAAGCCTCTGCCTTCGGCTCGGGTCATGGTCCCAGGGTCCTGGGATCGAGCCCCACGTGGGGCCTTCTGCCCAGTGGGGAGCCTGCTTCCTCCTCTCTCTCTCTGCCTGCCTCTCTGCCTACTTGTGATCTCTGTCAAATAAATAAATAGAAAATCTTTTAAAAAAATAAAATAAAACTCAAAAATAGCCACTAGATATAAAAACAGAATATGAAACCTCTAAATCACAAGAGAGACTGAAAGTCACACAGAACAAAGGAAAAAAATCTAAGATGACAGAAACTGTATGGGAAAATGGTGTAACGAAAATAACCTATATTTATTAATGCAAATTAAAGCATTGGTGCCAGGAGCTACAGGAAGGACTTTACATACTTTATCTCTTTTAGTTGTATCAGTGTCCTAGATGCTGTGTTATTATTATGCCCATTTTACAGGTGAGAAAACTGAGGCTTGGGAAAAAAGAAATTACTAAATTTACCCAAGAACTAGTAAATTGCATCGAGGCAGTCTAACTGCAGAGGGCCTACCCCTAAACATTACACTGCCCTGCAGGAACAAAAGAAGGGTGCCTATGTTTATATGTCTAAATACATTCACATATTTACATTGCTAGGAAAGAGGGAGTCATAAATAAATGAACATGTGAAGCAATGTATATCTCTAAGTAGTGGGATTAGGAGAAATCTTAATTTTCTTTCTTACAGTTTTCCATATTTTTTGAAATTCTCTGCAAGTAGCATACATTTTTTATAATCAGGGAAAGATTGTAAAAATTACAATAGATTGTCCCTCTTCTTATTATATTGAGAAGTCTAAAGTCAGGGTATAAAATTCTTGAGATTTTCATGGGATTTATGCTTCCTGAGGGAAAATGTTTCCAAAGTGTTCTCATTATTTCTTCCAGTGGAGCCAGAACTAAAACTAGCAGATAAAACCATTTGTTTTGTTGTGTCTAGTATATCCTATATGGATTTAAAAACAAAATAGAGAGGGTTTAAAGTAAGAGGAAAATTTAAACAATCCTGCCTCCTAGGTTGTAATTTTATTCACAGTAAAATTTTCAAAATACATTTATCAAAAGTTCTATAAGTTTTAAAGCTCTGTTATAATGCAGGTCTCATCTGAGGAGTTCTATGAGAATCCCCAAATCCAGGAAAAGTCCCCACCTAAAAGGCAGCATGTGACAGTAAATGTCTATACACCAGTCACATGGTCACACCGCAGCACACCCTGCCCCAAGATATTTCCATCCCATCAAACCACAGAAATTGCCAAAAAGGATCCTAGTGTTGAATTTAGCTCTTCTCTTTGCAGATGAGGAAACTGAGGTCTGAGAAGTCTGTATCAGTTTGTCTCTAGCATCTCTCCCTAAGACCAAGCTATGGCTATTGCTCACCTGGATTCCTCCCAACCCATCTGACCCACATCCGCTTCAGCCACTTTCCAATCCACTTATCACCATGCTGATTACCCCCAGTCTCTCACTTGTGGCTTCTAATTCTGAAAATCAAGAACGATGTTCTTGCCATGCTTGACAAGTCCCCCATAAGCTGACCCCTATCCCTCCTTCCTTATCTAAATCATCCTCTTTAGTTCTCCAGTCTCCAACTGTACTGTTCTATTTTCCAAACTTTCCATTCTCCCTTCCACCACAGGATCTTCTCACACGTTCTTTTCCTCTATCTGCCATTCACCTAGATGATTTCCACTCAAGAGCCTTCCCAGGCTGCCATCCAAGTTGGATCCCTCTCACCCAACAACTCTTCATGTCCTTCCTAGACCTCATCACATTCTTAGCTTTGCATTTCTGGGCTTGTTTCCCAACTAGGTTGTAAATCCCAAGAGGCAGGGACATGTCAGTTTCATTTACCCTTTCATTGCCAGTGCTAGCCCAGTGCCTGCCACATGGTAGGGCTTCATTGTGTTCACTGAATGGATGAGTGGTACACAGTGTGACAAAACAGAGTCAGCTCTCTATCCCACACTATTTCTTTTACAATTTGGAGGAGAATAAAGGAACGTCTGGCATCTCAGGAATTTGCACACCTTACATAGTCTAAAATTGTTTCTTTTTTCTCCTATCATGGAAACATACAATTTTAGAACTACTTGGGACACTAGATGTTGCTAATCCGAACTTTTCATTTTATGACCAAAGAAGCATGGGCCCAGAGAGGGTATGTGTTGCTTTCGAGGACACAGGTAGTGATAGAGTCAGGACTCAAATCCATGGCCCCAAATACTGCGTCCTTTAGAGCCTACTGTCTTTTTCAAACAGGGCTGCCTTTATCCAGCAATGGCAGCTCTAGCCAAACTCTTGTTTTTCTCCCAGATTTAAACTGCCAGACCTGGTCCCTCTAACTTCTCTCAAAGTCCTCCTTTTCCACCTCCAATTCCAAGTTCCCACAAAATCCCTTCATCTTGAGTTGCAAAATTGCTTGCTTGTGTTTGTTGCAACATGTTTCCCTGACATTCTGGACTCTCAAAAAGTCAACCAGTGACCCAGAAAAAAAAAAAAAAATGTATTCAATCCCACCCGTACATTTCAAACTGAGCTGGGTGCTACAGGGAATAAAAGGAAGACACGAATGTCCTTCTGACCCCTAAGAAACAGAAAAGCTATTTGAGGAAGTAGAGTTTGCACAGCTAACACTGCAAGAGAAAAAAGGAAAAGCAGTAATGATAGTAATCTAGATTGTGGAAATACGGACTCTGAGTGCTATAGAAATTCAGCCGAAGAAAGATGAGGAGGGCTATACATGAAAGCTAGAAGTTGATCTGAAGCTCAAAGGAAGGAAAGCAATTAGACTTGCAGAGAGGAGAGAGAAAAAGTAATTGAAGGCATCATCTTCCAACAAGGAATAATGTCTCAGGAAGTATCATCACTACATTTTATAAAATATCAATTCAAATGGAGAACAGGGCCAGATATGAGATTTTGAAGAAAATAAAAGCATGAAGTCTTTTCCAGATCCCGTGGGGACTGGTGACAGACACGTTAGGAAAGCTTGAAGGACAGGATGAGTCTCAAGCCCTCTCTGAGCCTCCCTACTGCCCAAATGTCAACATGAATTGGTAACTCCAAAGGCCTCTGGGCCCCTCACGGTGTAGGTGATTTGCATATGCTATCTCATCGGTGATTTGCATATGCTATCTCATTTGGTTGCACCTAATCCTCCCAGCATTCCTGTGACAGTAGGTACTGTTTTCATTCTCATCTTCATGGGAGGATACTGAGATTTTGGCAGAGTAAGTAACCTGCCCAACAAGATGCCATAGCTAGATTGGAGAGACAGTCAACCCCAACTCTCTGACTTCACAGCCTGGGAAAATATTAAAAAAACTCAGAAGTTTCCAATGATGTTTTAAAAAACCTAAATAACAGCACAGGGTATGAACTCACAGGACTGTCCATACTACTTGTGGATAATATTGAGGAATGTTATTAAGTTGTACAGGAATAGAAAGATGCAAAGGGGTCAGTTCTCACAACCTTAAGGTATTAAATTTTCATTAGTTTAGGCCATTACGTCACAACGAAGAAGAGAAGGAGCCTACACGCCATCTGAGTCGGTGACCCCTGAACTACATGAATTCCTCTCCATTCTTCCCCCACCGCTGAATTTTTCCTCCTGATGTTAATAAAAGCATGTTAGCACATCCATTCCAAGTAACATGGAGGACCTAAATTGCGGCATCAAAGGAAGGAAGGAAGAAGTGGAGAGGAAGGGAAGGAGAAAGGAAGGGAAAAGGGAGAGATTCCGAAAAATTGTTTCCTGTTATTGTCAAATGATGCCAGCCACTGCTTCTTAGCTTTCCTCCATCTCCAGTAATGTGTGTTGGCAATAGTGACACCTCCTGGCGCAAACAGACTTGACCTCCTGCAGGATTTCATTTTGCTCACTCACTGCAAATCACTCTTGACTCTTCTTGTTGCCTCCAGGTACAATTTTCTTTTCCTTATCTGGAAAAGCATAAACTGACACAGCCCATCCTCAACCATAGAAACTCAATAACCCAGCGCTGACCTGACCAAAGAACTCTGCTATGCAAAGCCCCTGAGTTTCATCCCTGAACACGTCAGCATGATTAGCCCAGAGACCCAATTCACAGTCTTCCTACTTACGGCTACATTAAATATAAATAAAGCAAACTAAATACCAGCCACTGAAAAATAGTTCAATTAAATTCTACAATGAGAGTGCCTCTTGATTTTAATGCATTTAATCCCCTAGGAAACGTAGTTGGTGTATGCCCTTTTCTTGTAGAATTTTTGTTTGTTTGTTTCAGACTTGTATAAATCACACAGCCACAAAATGACTAAAAGCTGTTGATATTATTGTTCACCAAAAACAGTAAAAAATCTGTTTAATGAGTGTGGAAAGTTTTGTTTCATCTCACACAACTAGAGCGTGATCCTATGGCTACTTGCCTTGAGAGTAGTATATTGGAAAATATAGCAAGGTGTTTTGTCCATACTTTGAAAGCAGTCCAGCATTCTGTTTGATAAACTAGACCACTGAACAAGCTCAATTAAAGGAGAAAAGAGCTAGCCAATCACAGCAGAGAGCGGAACCAATCTCAGACACCATGGTATTTTCTCAAATTTTATAAAATAGATGAGGGCTTTTGTTGTTCTCTAGAAGGAAGACATTCAGTGATTCAGAGCATGAAAACTTTACCTTGAAACTGGTTTGCTTCTATTCCATTCATAGTCTGCACAATGAAACCCCTTCATCTGGCTAACTAAACTCTGTAAGTTCACAGGTTGGAAAATATCTATGAACTTTCCCTTAGTTATACTTTTATTTTGAAAAGGTTCCTATGAGAGATCTGCACATTAATTCTCAGGTGAGCTTGCATTCCAAATTAATAAAAATTCAAACCTTTGCTCCTTTTCACATCTAGTGATTCTTTTGGCAAATAAACCTTGGAGATTAGATTATGTCTTTGCTATGCATGAACAGAAAACACTTGTATTGGAGAGAACAAAAGCCCTTCAAACTGATCAAAAAGGAAAAGGCAGTTGAGTTGTGGAAGTTAGGTTTTTGCTTCTTTCTACTGAAAACTGTGGTTGAAATTTCAGCTTCATTCTGACACAGTGAAGATTCCACACATGAGCATTTCAAATCACTTATGTAAAGGCAAATTGTGGAGAGGGTGGTAAATTTCTAAGCCTCACTGCTTGCTTTCGAGCACACTTGAAAGATAGACAATCAACTAGAACAATGTGTCTCATGATTAACATAGCATCGAAACAAAAGTTCTGGAACATGTCAGCACAGAACATACAAATAACAAATATATATTTGGACTTCATTAAGTCATTTACTCATTTAGTCAACAATGAATAAAGTGTGTGCAGTGGATTAAGCAAAACGTTATGTGTTGGGAAACAATAATGGTCCCTGCCCTCTAGTGAGAGCAGTCCAGTAGAAGAAGAAAAGCTTGCATGGGACATACTTATGCTAAAGAATTACTCACTGATTATCTGAAATGCAAATTTAGGTGTTCTGTATTTTTGTCTGTTAAATCTGGTAACCTTAGGAGATTGTAAATGGGCTATTTCAACAATGTGAAGTGGTAAGTATAGTCTGAATGCTGAAGAAGTGCTTAAGGAGATACAAGTATCTTAAGGAGATACAAGTTCCCAGACTTGGGAACCAGAGTCTGAAAGACGAGTAGGAGTTAACCAAGAAAAGAGAGAAATTAAGAGATTTCAAGAAGGAATGCACTTGTGAAGTTCACATTCAGAGAAAGATACTGGCATATGCCTATCACTTTTGTACAAAATGATGGGGCATGGGGTGACAAGGCAGGAGAGATTAGCAGATGCCGGACCATCATGGAGACCTATAAAGACATTTGGACATTGTTAGAACAATGGAAAGTTGAAAGGTTTCTAGGCAGCAGCGTTATACAATCAGGTATATGATTTAGGAAGACTATTCTGGTGGATGGTGGAAAATGGATGAACAGCTGGCAAGATGGGAGGCAAAGAAATCAGCTGAAATAATTAGCCTAAGGGATACTAGTGGCTTGAACTAAAATCCTAGCAGTGGGGATATAAGAAGTGGGCAAATGACACAGAACAGATAGATAAGGAGGTGGGTACAGGAATATTTGGTGATCAACTGAACAGGGGTTGTCTGAAAGAAAGGAATCAAATATAATTTCAAAGTAACATTAATAGACCATTTGTCATAGATCACTGTGCAAAGTGCTACAAATATATTTATAATGTCCCCCCAAGTCTTTGAAATAGACTGTTATTCCTGTTTTGGAAATGAGGGAAATGAGATTTAGAGAGAAAAAGGAAGTAATTAGCCTATAAACCTAATAAGTGGTGCTAAGGATTATGTCCAGTTTTGGAGGCTGGGCTAAAGGCTGAAAGATGATGCCATTGACCAAGATTAAAAATAGAGGAGAGGCACTCATTTGTGGAAAAGATGCTGACTCCTTTTTAGACTTAGTGGGTATCAGATGCCTGTGGACAATGTCTGAGGTGAATGGATAGATGGGTCTAGAGCTCAGCAAAAGGACTGGACCAGATATAGGGATTGGGAAGTGACCAGTGTAGCAATTAATATTGAAATCATGATGGTATAGGTAAGATGGCCTGGAGAAGGTATACAGAGTGAGACCAGAAAGGGACATAAGGAAGAAACCTGGGAAAGCCAACATTTAAGGGTCAGTTGTGGGCACAACAGTAGGTGAAAGACCCAAGAGCATGGTGTCAAAGAAAAGAAGAAAAGTATTCTAAGTTAAAGGAAGTGTTAGCATTGCAATATGAGTTATGTGAGGGAGGAAGCTCAGAGGGTCAACCTGTTGAACCCTATGTGTTCTATATATAGCAGAAGAGAAAATCTTTGGAGCTAGCTGGTAGAAATAAAAAGAATTAAATTAACAAATTTAGGGGGAAAGCATACTAGTACACAATGAAAGAGAGATAAAACAGGGGGAAGAGGATGGCAGAAATGTGAACTGCTATGCATTCTTGCCAACCCAGAAATTCTTTAAAAAAAAAAATTTTTTTTTTATTTCTTTTCAGTGTTCCAGAATTCATTGTTTATGGGCCACACCCACTGCTCCAGGCAATACATGCCCTCCACAATACCCACTACCAGGCTCACCCAACCTCCCACCCTCCTTCTCTCCAAAACCCTCAGTTAGTTCCTCAGAGTCCACAGTCTCTCATGGCTCATCTCCCCCTCCAATTTCCCCCAACTCCCTTCTCCTCTCCATCTCCCAATGTCCTCTGTGTTATTCTTTATGCTCCACAAATAAGCAAAACCATATGATAATTGACTCTCTCTGCTTGACTTATTTCACTCAGCATAATCTCCTCCAGTGCCATCCACATTGATACAAAAGTTCATCCTTTCTGATGGAGGCATAATACTTCATAGTATATATGGACCACAACTTTTTTATTCATTCATCCGTTGAAGGGCATCTTTGTTGTTTCCACAGTTTGGCATTGTGGCCATTGCTGCTATGAACACTGGGGTACAGATGGCCCTTCTTTTCACTACATCTATATCTTTGGGGCAAATACCCAGTAGTGCAATTGCAGGGTTATAGGGTAGCTCTATTTTTAATTTCTTAAGGAATCTCCACACTGTTTTCCAAAGTGGCTGCACTAACTTGCATTCCCACCAACAGTGTAAGAGGGTTCCCCTTTCTCCACATTCTCTCCAATACATGTTGCTTACTGTCTTGTTAATTTTGGCCATTCTAACTGGTGTAAGGTGGTATCTCAATGTGGTTTTGATTTAAATCTCCCTGATGGCTAGTGGTGATGAACATTTTTTCATGTGTCTGTTAGCCCTTTGTACATCTTCATTGGAGAAGTGTCTGTTCATGTCCTCTGCCCATTTTTTTGACATGATTATGTTTTGTGTGTGTTGAGTTTGAGGAGTTCTTTATAGATCTTGGATATCAGCCCTTTGTGTGTAGTGTTATTTGCGAATAACTTCTCCCATTCCGTGGGTTGTCTCTTTGTTTTGTTGACTGTTTCCTTTGCTGTGCAGAAGCTTTTTATCTTAATGAAGTCCCAAAAGTTCATTTTTGCTTTTGTTTCCTTTGCCTTTGGAGACATATCTTGAAAGAAGTTGCTGTGGCCGATGTCGAAGAGGTTACTGCTTATGTTCTCCTCTAGGATTCTGATGGATTCCTGCCTCATGTTGAGGTCTTTTATCCATTTTAAGTTTACCTTTGTGCATGGTGTAAGAGAATGGTCGAGTTTCATTCTTCTACACATAGCTGTCCAATTTCCCCAGCCCCATTTATTGAAGAGACTTGTCTTTTTTCCACTGGTTATTTTTTCCTGCTTTGTCAAAGATTAGTTGACCATAAAGTTGAGAGTCCATATCTGGGCTCTCTACTCTGTTCCACTGGTCTATGTGTCTGTTTTTGTGCCAGTACCATGCTGTCTTGATGATCACAGCTTTGTAGTAAAGCTTTGAAATCAGGCAACGTGATGCCCCCAGTTTTATTTTTCTTTTTCAACATTTCCTTAGCAATTCGGGGTCTCTTCTGATTCCATACATATTTTAGGATTGTTTGCTCCAGATTTGAAAAATGCCAGTGGAATTTTGGTCAGAATGGCAATAAAAGTTTATTCCCAGGTATCTTATGGTTCTTGGTGCTATAGTAAATGGAATTGATTCTCTAATTTCCCTTTCTGTATTTTCATTGTTAGTGTATAAGAAAGCAATTGATTTTTGTACATTGATTTTGTATCCTGCCACATTACTGAATTGCTGTATGAGTTCTAGTAGCTTAGGGGTGGAATCTTTTGGGTTTTCCATATAAAGTATCATGTCCTCTGCAAAGAGAGAGAGTTTTGACTTCTTCATTGCTAATTTGAGTACCTTTTATTTCTTTGTTGTCTGATTGCTGTTGCTAGGACTTCTAACACTATGTTGAACAAGAGTGGTGAGAGTGGGCATCCTTGTCATGGTCCTGATCTCAAAAAGAAGGCTGTCAGCTTTTCCCCATTGAGGATGATATTTGCTGTCAACCCAGAAATTCTAGAGTCAAGAATGCAATAGGAACATGATCAGGTAGGCTTAAGGTTAATTTAAATAAAGACTAAACTTCACATTTTAATAAAGCTCAATAAAGACCAAATCCACCCCTAGGTGACCTTGTCATGAGTGAACTGTATCCCATGTTGATAATATTATTATGAAAAACAAACTTAGAGGTGGAGTGAAGCTTGTTCTACAAAAGGGGAAGATCTGGTTTGGCACTAGAGGAGGGAAGTGAGGGCTAAATGCTACAGACAAAAGGTGTGGTCATGAGAAGAGGGCAATGTCTCTATAAAGGAGATAAATCCAGCCTACCTATGAAAGAAGTTCTAGAAGCAACACTAACCGTTTGTTCTCTTATTGTCTCTGAAAAAATCATGCACCATAATTTTGCATACTATTAAGAGAGAAGAACACCTTTGACTACAGCTGGAAGACAAAAAGGCACACTCTCCATGTTAAGAGGAAATGAGAAATAAAGCCACCATACAGAAAGGGACAGTGAAGAATGGGTACCTCACTCTTGGCACTCTTTGGGGAGAAAATTTAAAACTATCCCCTAAGAATATGAGCCAAAGCACAGACTTTGACCTGACTTTACACTATCAGTGTGGTCAAGAGAAACCTCAAGCTGAGAATTTATTGTACAGTGGTTTCAAGTTGGTAGACCAAGTCACTGGCTAAGGAAACTCAAATCCTTCAGGGAAGAAGTCAATGTCAAGGCAGGTTAACAATGATTCTAAATGCCATGAACTGTAAAAGATGCTAAAATGTGGGGTGGGGGGTGGGTTTGCCCTAGATTCAATGGAATAATGTAATTATTTCATTACAGCATATGGGCTGGAAGGACATGTGGACTTCTCCTGGTGACCAAAGAGGTTGACTCTAGATCAGACTTAGGTGGTTACCCTGGGGGCAGAGCTTAGATTATTCTGTCTTACTCCCATTCAACAGCATGGGGCCTGCCCAGAAGAGCTACTGAAAGGAGAACAGGAGGTTGGTGGCTTGGATCAATGATCAGGGCGACAGAGGCTTCAGGCCATAACCGTTCCAGTCCAGTGGAATTCTCAGGGCAGATGCCAAGATGTTTTATGGGGTTACTGCTGGGACCAGATCACCTTTCTTCCAAGAACTCAGTAAATATAAGTACTAAAAGAATTTACCACTCCTCTCTCCAAGAACAATTTAGATGGAGAAGAGGAGAAGAAAACCTATATGAGGTTGAAGCTGGAAAGACGGTGAATAAACAGGTAGCCTGTGGAAATGATGTTTACAATAAACTCATTTCTGAAAGGGAAGACAGAGATTTTAATCTAACCAAAAGCTCTTGAAATGAAAGGTTTCTTTACGAACATGCCTCCAGATATGTTCAGTTAGACCACTGAGGAGGTATAACAAATTATTGCATATTAAATGACTTTTATTTTTTTGGTCCAGTGCAAAAGAATGTTTAAATTAATTCAACTTGCTCCTTTCCACTGATGAACATACATTTATATGTCTCACTGTCTAGTATGCATTCCAGTTGACACCAAAGTGCTCTTCTTTAAAAATTTTCCACAACCAGAATTTCAGCTGTCTCTGTCTTCTTCCACCCTCACATCATTATTCTAAATTAGTGAAGTCTTGCTGCCAATGTAATAATGGTGTTTAGAGATATGAGGAATCATTCTCAAAGTTCTGTTCATTATTTCTAAACTATAAAATAAAATGGAAAACAGATATTGTCTCTGCTATAGGGCCTGTCCAGCAAAAGATCCAGCCTCTTCCTCTCCATACAGAAATAAGTCATATGGATATGTTTAGAGTCTGCTATTTTGGGGGAGGGGTGTTGTGGATGCTTAGAAGATATATATTATTCTGATTTCATAAATCCTAGCAAAGAGATGTTTTGATGTATTCTCTTAATGAACTTGTCTCCCTAACTGAAATGGAGCTGGTAGGGCCAAGAGTGGGAAGTCTTGGGAAGAAATAGGCCAGTGAGAAGGTGTTTCTGATTAAACTTGGTGGAAAAACCCTTTAAAAATCAGGGCTGCTTTTATTTGGGGAGGAGGAGAACCAAAGATGAGAGGTCAAGGGCACAGTCAGGGACAGGAACGCTATGGTGTGCCTCTTGTTCAACCACCTGATACTCTTAAGACCCAGGGTGGCAATTTATGACTTCCCCTACAATAATGTGGCAAGCCACTGAAAATGTTGACACAGCAGCAGCCAGATCCTTTTCCAGTATAGTATAGTATACTATACTGTAATAAATACTTATAAAATAAGTATCCAAATACTTATTCATGTCATATCCAATGTCATCTACTTCCTTCCTGAGAAAGAACATCCAGATTATAGGAACTGGTACCTTTAGGCTGAAAGTAAGAGGGAGAGATAAACCCGTGGGTACCAAATCTATATTTTCCTTTTGATCTGTAGCCCTTAAATCAGTAGACTTCTTTTCCTTTTTTAAACATTTTGTGCTTATGGACGCTGAATTTGAAACAGGCAACTGTACTCTTCCAACTAGTCTAGAAGATCATTTGAAAACATGGAACTATTAGATACTGTGGAGGTTCATTTGCCTGGCTGGTGGCCCCAGTGTTTGAATATCGTGAACATGCTTTCCTCTGTTAGTTTCCTCTTGCCACCGTAATAAGTTACCAGGTTCTAGATGGCTTAAAACACCAGAAATTTATTCCCTTGTAGTTCTGGAAGGTGAAGTTCAAAATTCCTATCACCAAGCAAAATTGAGGTGTCATAAGGGCCACAGTCTATCCAGGTAGAATCATACTTTACTTCTTCCAGCATTTGATGGCTGTCAACAGACTTTGGCTTGTTGCTCCAATCTTCAAAGCTGATATCTCAAAGTCTGACTTCATTCCATCTCCACATCCCCTTCTCCTCTGTGTGTATCAAATCTCCCACTGCCTTCCTCATGTAAGTATATGTGTAATGACATTTGGGGCCCAATTAGCTAGCCCAGCATAATCTCCACTTTTGTTGTTCACCTCAAAATCGTTAATAACATCCACACAGACCCTTTATTTTTTATTTGTTTTTTCACATAAGGTAACATTCACAGGTTCCAGGTATTAGGATGTGGGAATCTTTTGAGGGCCCATTTTTTCAGCATACCACACTCACTGCTTGCCAATCACTTAATACACGCCAAATCAAATAGATAGAAGGAGAGAGAAAATCCAAAATCAAGTGACAAACTATCAGTTTACTCTTCTTCAAACTTTACTAAATTCAGTTATCTGGAAAATTCACCTGAGAGGAATTCTTTATTCATATGATGATGCTGGGGGAAATAAGATGCCTTAAAAAGAAAAAAATGCTTCAGTGTTTGATTTCAAAGTATTTTACTTGGTTCCCCATTTTTGCATCATGCCTTGGGAAGATTTTAATATGGAAATGTAATGAAAACAGAGGACTGGAATGTCCCTACAACCTCTGTGCTACATCTGCATCACTTTCTGTCAATTTAGACAGCTATATGAGCAATGGAGAAGGATGGAGTTGTCCACCCTTGGAAGCCAATATATCCTTAAAATCCCTACAGAAACTGTGACAAAATGAAAGCCATTTGCTTCTGTATTGGAAGAGGACATGAGTCCCTGGGGTAATAAAACTCAACACAATCCAATCCACAGCCCAAGGGAGGATACAGAATTGAATTCAGAGTTAAACCATTCAGAATTTAAATACATCAAATTCCCAATATCTTCAAATGTCATGTCGATGAGTCATCCAGGCAAGATGGTGTGGTGGCTGAGATTAGGGGTGGGGGTTAATCAGGAGCAAAAACATAACCCTAGAGCCTGCAACTCCAGAAGAGCCCAAAGTGACCCTGAAACTCAAAGACAGAGGAAAAATTCTGCAGGTGAGGTCTTCAAAAGGAAACCTTTGCTTTTTATTTCCACTGTTTTCTCTCTTGTATTAAATATTTTCTAGTCCTATAATAAATTTGACATTCCGAGTGGGTATTAGAGGCATTCTGGGATTTAGACCAGAAATCACCCAACAGAGCAAATACAGACACACACACACACACACACACACACACACACACACACACATCTGTGAGAAGACAGTGTGAGGACACCCATGTACTGGGCCATGGGTTTAGCCATGAAGCTAAATCACGCTGATGGTTTCTAATCCCAGCTCACCAGGGATTTAAATTGTACAATGAGGAAATGACTTGTTGGATAACTTCCAGAGTTTGTCTTAAAATTTAATTGCAGCATACCTAGCACTTTTATAAAACATATACATTTTACTTATGTTTCTTAGTCAAAATATTCCTCTAACCTTTTTTTTTAAGTAAGTGACAAAAGTGTTCTTGTTGTAATTAATGGAGTACAAAAATATTGGGGAAACATGCCTAAAGGCTTAAACTATAATTCTATTACTAATATATTCCCTTGGCTTGCCTTTTGAACTCTGCTGCCTCTTGCCTTGCAGCTGTGTTTAATGAGTGGAGAGATTATTCAAATGAGCCCACAGCAGAGCATTATTTCAGAATCTCTCGCCATCTTGAGCAGGCATCTTTTCTCACAATCAGGCAGGCAGAGCAGACCATTCCTCTTTAGTTTACCCGGACACGTATGTGCTACCGTAATTCCACAGACAACAGATCACATCCCCATATTGGGAGAGAAGCTACTAATGACCCTGGGACCAAACCAAAGGATGGCAGAAACAGCCTTCAAGGTGAAAAATGAGAAGGTACCTGCTCCAGCCTCTACTATGCTTCAGCTTTCAATTTGTCTCTACCTGTCAGTGATAGAGACTGTTAGCATCTAATAATGAAACCATGCAGCCGTACAAAATAGTCTCTTTATGAAGCACTGTTTGTGGGCATATAGCCTTTGCCTGACTAACACTGAAATGGAACACATTGCAAATGGGCAAGCCAACGTTTAATGATTTTTAGGATGTTAAAATGGGTTTCTACTCATGTAAGATTGAAAAGTAAGAATAACTCACAGGGGGAGAACCCCCTGAGATGGTTACAAAGTTGCCAAGAAAATTTAATAAGAACTAATTTTGAACTGATAAGCATTCAATCCAATATGGTGGGATTAAGCAATAAGAATTCTTCCTGGGAATTTACATAGAGATAAGCATCTCATGAATAAGTAAATTCTAAAACAGGAGGCTACAGGGTGTTTATTGATTTTGAAATCATTTGTTTGAGAAACTGCCCTTGAGGAAAAGCCTATTATGGCTGATAATATAATAGTTATATTCAGAGACAACCCACTTCTTTGGCTGATGGCAGAATATAAAGATTACCCACCCAACACAAAATTTATAAGCAAAAGTTTGATCTGCAGAAGCCAAACTAGTCATAATCATTTCCTCTAATTCTTGGATGTTAATTTTCAGATGTAATACAAAAGTCAAAAATAAGTTAAAGCAAATAACCTGGATCTTCAGATCACTAAGTACGTTTGCTACAACTAGAATCGAGTAATATTTTTTTGGAAAAAAGGCTGTCTCTGGATACATCCTAAATTCCATGCCCACTAATACTAATCCCTCACACTGTCCACCTCTGCAACTAAGGATAATTAAGTGAAAATCTGGGATAAAATTGTGAGGCATTTCAATTTTTTTTAAAAAAACCAAATGGTTTTGTTTGTTTTGTTTTTTTTTCAATTGCCATTCTCATTAAACAAACAAACAAAAATGCTATCACTTTTAACAATGGTGGAAATATAAACAGTCTTTTAGGTGAATTCTGAGTTAGCCAGAAAATTCCATTACAGCACCTTGTGCTTTCTAATTGAGTGGTTATGTTTATTTCTAAACATTCCTCTTGAAGAAATTCTCCCAGTAGCTCCCTCTCTTAACTGCTATCCAGCTTAAAGTGAGGTAACAGGATTTGACTAGCTACCAATAGTGACGCAGCGTCTATGACAGTACTTGTCTCCTATAACTTACTTAATGAATCAGTATTGGATTCCACACATGTGGTGAGAAGCTTAACGCTAGTCTCTGAAGAAACTAAGTTTTTCTTTTCTTTTCAGAGGAAACCCTCCCTCTTTCTCTCTGTCCTCTCAATGTCATCTCTTCCTGTTTCTTTCAGAACCTTATTACATCAGTTGGGCCCTCTTCCATAATTATTCTTGCCTCCTCTGTTGGCTATTTCCCCTTAGCCTTCTAATGCTCAAGTGATCTTATTTCTTTAAAGGTTAAAACCATCCTCTATCAAATTACCAACTCATCTCCAACCAGATTCTTAGGTAACTACACACTGGTCCCCATGGTGTCACTCCACACACTGCTTCATCCTTTGATCCATTTTCCAACAGCACCGACACATTGAAACATCTCTTAAACTTCACCCATTCTTCAGGTTCTCCTTAACCCCTCAATCCCTCTCTCCACCTTCATTGGCCCTGCATTCTCCTGACCCTCCTGTTCCTGTCAGTTCCTCTTGATGGACTCTGAGCCTGAAATGCCTTCCAATCTTCTAAAGAAACACTACATATCCTAGAAGATCAACCTAAAATGCCACATTGTCTAAGGAACCTTTCCTGACTCTAAAAGTAGTCACCCACACTTTGCACATCCTCTCTAAAAGCTCTTATCACATCAAATGGAACTTTCAATTCATTCAAACACCAAACATTATTGAGCATCGTCTTGGTGCTGGTAGTTTCAGGCACTTGGGATATCTCAGTGAAAAAAAAACCCAAGGTCCCTGCTTTTAAGCAGTTGCATTCCAATGAGAATAACTGTGACATACAAGAATATTCTATATGCAGAATATTAAAAAGTAATATGCTCCATGTAAAAGAAAAGTACAGTAGGAAAGCAGAATGAGGATTGTCATGGTGGAACAAGACAGCAGTTCTTAAAATCAAATATGGTGTTTCACGTAGGTCTCCCCTGCTAGACTATGATTTTTTTGAAGGCAGAAATCATGTCTTATTCATCTTCATGTATCCAGGGCTTAGCCTAGTGCCTGGCACATGATACATTATTATTAATTCATTTGTTCTTTCAGCAAACATCTACCCAGGAGCTGCTATTCCCCCAGGGGCTGTGCTAGGCATTATGAATAATAATAACAGCAACACTTATTGAGTGCTTATTCTATGCCAGCTACTTCAGTTTCATAGATTAAGAGACAGAGGTTCATTAAAAATCTTACTAGTCCAAGGTCACAATGTTAACAAGTGGCCAAACTATGATTTGAACCCAGCTTGACTAACTCCAAAGCCTATGATCTTTACCACCATGCTACCCTGACTATCTAGCTCCTGCCCTCAAATTTAGAACTAGTAGATAAGACAAATAGGGTGACCAACCGTCCAAGTTTGTCCAGGACAGTCCCACTTCTAGTACTGAAAATCCCATATCCCAGGAAAGTCCTCAGTCTCAGGCAAATTGGAACAGTTGATCAAAGTCTGCTGAAATTTTGCTTTCTCAATTAGGCCCACTCTGACTTTCTACTATAAATGTAACTACCCTCTGCACTATTCTCAATCTTCCATATCCTGAACTACTTGTTCCTACCACTCTTACCACCTTATAACATACCAATTTGTTTGTCATGTTCAGTATTCATTGCCTACCTGTCAATTAAACCATAATGCAAGCACAGAGCATTGTACCTAACCTAGCACTCATCATTCGATCCACTCACCATGCTAAGTGCCCTTGAAGAAGTATGCCTCTCATTCTGTGGAGTCACCAATGAGAGTCAGAAACACTTTCCGGAAGGAACTGTGGCTAACTCCTAATTAGGAATTTAACTCATTGACAGAGAAGAGTCCAAGAGTATGGGAAAGATATTTCAAACAGATGGAAAGACAATTGTAAAACATAAAGGCTAGGACCAGCATGGTCCTATAGGTATGTCTGTATGGGAGATAGGGTAGAAAGGAGTAGTTTGGGGTTGCTAGGATACGGGGAGTGAAGCAGGAATTGGCCAGACATAAGGCAGAAGAAGTAAACAGAAAATATATTTGGGTTTTTCTTTGTCTTTAGGATGAAGCCCAAGCTCTCTACATACATGGTCCTTTATTATCCCAACCCCTGAGTTTCCACACTGCTTCCTGTATCCCTCATTCCAGTCAAGTGGAACAATGTGCTGCTGTCTGTTCATGGCCTAGATTGTTGTGCCTTCTGTTTTTGCAGAGAAATGCTACTACTTAAAATGCCCTTCCCCTCCAGTTCTCAGCTATTCTCCCTCAAGATACAATTCAAAACCACTTTTCCTATGAACACTGAATGCCCATACCAAAGCAATGTCATTTCTCTCCAGATGCTCTGAAACATTCACTTGCATCTCCAAAGCTTGCCTGCTTTCCTCTCTCTGTTAAGGTTAGCTTTTATGCAGAATGTTTACTCTCTGTCCACCTTGCTGACTTCATCTCTGACCACATCCCTCCTCTAAGGACTTCGACTTCTTTCTGCTTCTGGCATCTGCTCACTCCCACCTCAATACCTTGACATACTGGTGTTCTTTCTCTCCAAAACTCGCTCCCTCCAGACCTTCACTTGACGGTTTCCTTCACATCATTCAGATCTGCCACTCAGAGAAGCATCCCAAAACTCTTCTTCTGTTTCAGCCACTCTCGACCATGTCATCTTTGTATTCATTTCTTTATATGATTAATCAGTACCTATTTAAAAAAAATTTTTTTTTTGCTAGAATGTAAGCTCAATGACAGCAGTGGCTTTGTCTTTCTTATTCCATACTCACTCCCCAATGCTTATAACACATAAGACTCAATAAATATGTAAGAAATGAATGAAAACTTACTTCATGGCCTCTATTAACTTACCAGCTACTTTGAGAACATAGAAATTTCTTTATATATCATTGAATCTCCTAGGGTACATAGTCTTTTCCCTAATAGATAGTAGTTATTCAAATATTTATTGAATAAAAAGGAGTTCTTTGAATGTATTCTTATCATAATAACCCTAAAAACCAATGGTCTGCTGCCCACTAAAATCATCTGGAGAACTTTAGAAAAGCCACTGCCATTGCTCCACTGTGGTATTCTGATTTAGTTGGTCTGGGAAGGAGCCTGGGTATCAATATTTTTTAAAGCTTCACATATGATTCTAATGGACAGCTAAGGTTGAGAACCACTGCTCTAAGCCCTACAAAAGAATGCAAATCCAAATAAACTATGGAATTTCAAACAAGGTTTCGTACATGGCCATTGATTTAATTCTTGAATTGCTCTCCATGAGGAACTGTGAACAAATACCCTCTTTTGCAAAGACCTGGTGAAAGAGAACACTTTGAGTGGGGGGAAAGAAACTACTTGATGCCATACACTGAAGGAGGTTGCCTTTCAATGCAAACACTATTTAGACCCATCTATTCCTCACAATTGCTTTGGAAAAAGTCATTGGCTTTAGCAGGCCCTCTATAAGTCAGAGCAGGAAAATGTATACTGTGTCATAAAGGCATTTAGTATCACTCTTGAAACAATTTAGAGCCTGGATGCAAAAGGATGGATTATACCTCCCTATCACGGTGTTAATATGAATGTGTAAGCTTGCTGTATTGAGGATGCAATAGATCTGCAATGATTTAGGCAGAGAGGGTGTTTGCAAAGCAGAAGAAAGCTTGCCTAATTAGAAAACAAGGAACGGGAAAATAAATAAGGGGGTTGAACAAAGTCAGCTCCAGCACTAATTTGCTCGGAGACATCCTAACACTTGCTGCAAAATAAATCGAATTTTTGCTGTATACATTCAATATTTGTTAATAAGCCACCAGCTAACATTTTTCTGTATTTCCTGTACATGCAGGAAATGGTGTGTTTACTGTCAGACTGGCACAGGCAATGAGCCACATGGAGACAACTCCCAGTCTATGGAGGATAGCCTGGATCAGGGGAAGACTGTCCCCAGCTGCAAACCTGGGGAAGGTGGGGGGAGTGGGTGTGGGGGGGAGGGAACAGCATGGGTGGATCCATGGGTTTCACATATTATCTCAGGGAGGAAAATAATGATTTTTAGAGGCAATTTGACACGGAATTTCTCTCCTGCTAGTTTGGGTTAGCGTTTCTGAATGTGATAAATAGCAGGGCTGTAGGACAGCCCATTTTTTCTTTATTTTGATACCCTTACAGCAGTAATCATGCCTCTTGTCAAGCGTCGTAAAGATAAAGACAAATGTTCCCTATTGCTGTTCTGTCAATGCAGCTCAACCCAAGTCAAAGAAAGGGACCCCTGCCAGATGTATGGGATGTACCATATTTCTTGTCTACATCACAGATTGAGGCACGTCCTGTCCCAACAGGATCCTCAGGTCAAAAAAAAATAGAAAGTTACTGCTGACAGTACTGAGGCTTATTTGCCTCTTCTAGAAACTAGCACCCTACGTGCGTTCCCTCTATGTCGACACTGAGATTTGCCTTCCTTTTCTGGGACTATTGATTAGACCATGCAACGTATCCATAAGGTCAAACAGCAAAACAATCCCTCTGTCAAATGAGATGGGATTTGGCATCCATGATTGTTTTTTTAATCAGAAAGATTCCACACAGTCATCGTATATTGATGGTAGCAATATTTCAAAAACATAAAATTATTTCCAAAGATGTAGTTCAGGAACCCATTTGAAAAAAAAAAAATGTGTATGCCAAAACAGATGGAGTCAGGCTTAATTGTTGAAATAAATTGCCATATGGAATAAAACACAGCTGATTATTGCATTAACACTAATGTTAATACGTTTCGTCATTCTGTTGTCATTGTAGCTACAGTTGTCACCAGACTTTAATCAATATGTTTATAAGGGAACTCAAATTGTTGAATTTGGGATTCAAAGGAGATTTCATAGATTATCCAGTCATTTTACAAAGGAGAATACTGAGGCTTACAGAGGGTAAATGATTTGCATAAAGGCATACCCCCTACGACTTGAAAATGAAAGGTATTCTGAAACCATAGGGCACATATGGGCAAGGCATTCATAAAAAAAGTAAGGCCATTATGACTCAAGAGAAAAAATACCACTATTGCAAATGAGCATGACAGGAGATTTAGTGCAATGAGATGAAGTAGACATGACTACCTAATTTGACAATATTCTTTTTCAGGCCTAGCATCTCTTAGTTTACATCCAAGACATTATATATGTTCTCTTCTTGAACTTCTGCAGTGATTTCTCACTTAGTGCCTTCTTCCTAGGGTACTCTCAATATAAAATTAAAAAGCCATTGTGGATGATAGAAGGAAAACACAAATAAGCCACAGGATATGGTGGTGGGGGGTGGGGAATGGGACACAGGAACAAAGAGATATCTTCCATTTCCAGGTGTGGTGAGTGGAGTTTTTTCCTCTTCGTTTTTCTCATAACTGTTGATCCTTCCCTGGTCCTCTTTTCTCTGTAAAGTGGGAAATGAATGAGAATTGATCTGAAAAGCTATTTCGAAAGTTATTACAGGATTGTCAGTAATCCTCTAAACCTAACCTCCGTCCCTACTGCCACCCCTATACCCAACACACAAAACCCTTTGAAAAGACAGTGTTGGAAGTCTGAAGTGAGAAAACAGTAAGCCAGTGGCCACCCCCTACTCCCACCCCAGCTCAAGGTCAGTGACCCAGAGAAAAGTGAGAGGAGGCCTCCAAAGTCTGTGAAAGTAATTGTACAGGTGCATTGAATGGTTGCCTCATTTCATGATGTGTGTTTCATCCTACCACAGCAAACTTTTAAAAGACATCCAAATCCTTTCATTTTCTCTGGATACCACCCCTGACAGAGTTCCCTGTTACAGTACTCTTCACCTTTAATTCCCTTTTTTTGTTATTTTGTTCTATCCCTGCTTATTCATCAGCTCCTGCCTCTCCCCCAAAAGGCCATTATTTATGCAACTCTGTGCCTAACACACAATAGGAAATCAGTAACTGTTATTGAATAAGTGTATGAATCTAACACTAACTGAGCTCCTGAGTTCTAAATGGTAGGCAGTGTATGTTTATGTGTTTGTGTCTGTTGAGTATTTGTTATATATGAGTTAGGGTAAAAGTCAAGTTGCTATAACAAAGAGACCTAAAAATATAGTGGCATACTTAAGAAGATAGTTTCTTTTTCTCTCCCCATAACAGACCAGTGGTAGGCAGTGGTCCAGGACAGGTAGGGAGGCATGATCTGCAAAGTCATCCTAGGACCAAAGCTAGTGGGTTACCTCTTCCCTCTTTAACCTGTGGCTTCCATCTCTTGGTCTGAGGCTACCCCACATCCCAGTCCGGAGGGAAAAATGAGAGGGTGGGAGAGCAGCGGACAGCAAGCAGCTTTCTTAGCACACGTTTCTTCCATTTGTGATACATTGCCCATAATTTTGCCACACGACCACACCTTAGCTGCAAGAAAAGGCAGGGAAATTAGTCTCAAACTGGACAGCCGTAAGCCCAGATAAAACTCAAATGTGGGGGACGCCTGGGTGGCTCAGTTGGTTAAGCCGCTGCCTTCGGCTCAGGTCATGATCCCAGCGTCCTGGGATTGAGTCCCACATCGGGCTCCTTGTTCTGTGGGGAGCCTGCTTCTCCCTCTGCCTCTGCCTGCCACTCTGTCTGCCTGTACTCGCTCTCTCTCTCTCTCTCTCTGACAAATAAATAAATACAATCTAAAAAAAAAAAAAAAAAAACTCAAATGTGGGTAGGTGGGGGAAGGGGAAAGGTCTACTAATAAAACAAGAGAAAATGGATGTTGGGGGACCAGTTGTCTCTACCACAGTGAGTTTTGGAGGAAAAGGAAACAAAGAGAAAACACATTTCACAAAAATATAAACAATTAATAGGGACATGAGCTCTATCGGTTAGATTTTTCTGACCCAAACTTAGCACTTGAAACATTTATTTGCTTATAATTCAGTGGGTTAGCAATTTGGATTTGGCTCAGCTGGGATGATTTACTTCTGATCTGTCTGTTGTTGGTCAGGCTCAGTCATGTGTCAGTGAGCTGACAAGAGCATCACTGGCATGTCTTGTAGTGGCTGGCTGTTGGCAGAGGCAAAGGAGGCAACTGGCCATATGTGACTCATCATCTAGCAGGTAAGCCTTAGTTTCTTGACATCCCAGTGGCCACAGGGTTCCCAGAAGCAGCAAGGGAGGGTCTTACGCATAGAACTTTCCAGGCTTTACTTGTATCACATGTGCTAATGCTTTGTTGGCAAAGCAAGTCACATAGCCAAGTTCAGATTCAAGATACAAAGAAATAAATATCACCTCTTAATGGGAATTGCAAAGATGTATCAAAGGGACATGCATATAGGAAGAAAAAGAATTTCTGACCATTTTTGCATACATCTACTACAAAAGCTAGACTCAAAGTACACACACACACACACACACACACACAAATATACGGAACATTCTGCAAAGCTTTAAAATTGTTCTAAAATAGTTAGCAAAATTTTGTAGAATGGATAATTAAATATATGTTATCTGTAGCATCATGCAAAGTACAAATCTAAGTAAAATGAACCATTTTCACTCTCTAATTTAAGAAGTAAAATAAGCTCTTTAATAGTCTTAGAGAAGCATTATGAAAACAAAAATAACTCAACTTTCTGGATAATGAGAGTCATACACCCCCAGAAAGAGTATCTTTTGAGCTCAATGAGTAAAATAGCACTAAAGAAACTAAGAGAACATTTTACAAATCCCCTCATTTAACTTTCTAATTCAATGCTGCAAGCCTTTATTGTGTGCCTACTGCATACTAAGCCCTTTGGCAATTGTGTAAAGATGAGGAATATGAGTTGTGACATTTTTTATTTCTTTTTTTCTTGTTAAATCTTTAATAACATGAGTTTGGTGAAAGTATTCTGATTTTTTTTTTTTTTTTTTTTGATAGGAGAACTTGATAGGAGAACCGAATAAGAAGGGTAACTTACTGAAACTATTCAAGGATTCAGTGGCAGGCACCGGAACAGAATCCAGAGATGCCTTTGCTGAAGCACTATGGATGAGAAAGAAGCCAGCAGGACAAAAGAGGGCTAGATGGCGACCTGACTAATTTTAGAAATGTATAGACGCAAAAATGGGATCATAAAGTACTAGATGGAAGTAGTAAAATTAACCCTATGTGATTAGCATTATAATAAGCTTCTAGAAGCCTTCCATCTCACTCAGAGTAAAATCCAAAGTCTTTACTATGCTCTACGAGGTCATGAAAGACCTAGCTACTCCTCTGACCGCATCTACCATTCCTTTTTCCCTCCCTCTCCTCCCACTACCCTGCCTCATTGTTGTTCCTCAATAACACCAAGACATCTCCTCAGAGCTCATCACATCCCCCCTCTGACTGGACTACTTTTCTTTCCCAGGTCTCTGCAAGCCTCCCCTCAAATATTTGCCTTACTAAGGAGGCCGTCCTAACATAATAAACAAAACACACCCTTCCCTCTATCTCTCATTCTCCACTTAATGTGTTCTCTTTTTTATTCTTAGTACCTATCATCACCTGACTTCATGAGTATTTCTTGTCTGTCTCCCCTACTAAATAAAAGCTCTTTAGGATATGGTCTGTTTTTGTTGGCTGTTTTATCTGTAGTACCTAGGAGAGTGTCTGGCACACAGTAAGTGTTCAGCAAACACTTGTTGAATGAATTATCTTTTACTTATATATATTATGTGTTATATGATGTATATACACCTATGCATATATAGATAGACTAGATAGATACATAGATACGTAGATATACATGTGCATACTCACATATGTCAGTGGAGAATAATTGTGACACTGTGGTTCTGGGATTCATTAACAGTCTCTTTCCACCAGGGCATCATTGTCACTCTAAAATTGTTAACTTTGTTTCTACCTGGTTCTGATCTCCTTTTGTTATTCTGTCGCAGTATTCACTGATTGGTTTCTGATTTGTATTTTGCACAGATTCCTAAATTTCACCTTCTTTTGTCCAACCCGGTATAACTAATTAAAAAGAATCCCCATGACCTTCAATTGCTTATAAGGCATTCTTTCAAGTAGAGAGAACATCTACCCTGCAACACATAGGTGCTGTCTATAATAGTTATTTCTTTCAGTCTAAATGGTCCCTTTCCTATTTGCTATGACACAAACCCAGACAATGATGAGAGTGTTCTCCACACCACAAATGCTGTATTATAAAATCTACCCCTGCCACACACACAAAACTCCTGCTATGCACTATCCATGGCAGATATATAATGAAGAGGTTTAAATGCACCTTTCAGTAGTTGGGTTCCTGTAAGTAAAGGAAGCCTTTCAGATTAATTATTGCTTGGAAGCCTCTCCCCAAATAAACAAAAGCTGTTTGTTGTGTGATTGTTTTCTGCTTCTCAAACATCATCTCCCTTAAACATGTGGGAATACAAGCTCCTGGTTTCTTAGTTCACTGAGGGCTTGCCATTTGAGCCCTTCTATGATTAGATACATGTGGGCCACTGAACACAGGTAGATCACCATAGAGAGAATGCCAGAGGAGCTGGGAGGATAGACAGAAAGAACTAGAGTGGAGAGTAAAAAGAAATGATGGGCAGGTAAGAGAGTTTATAAGATAGCACCTACCTTCCCAGCTCTCAATTCTAGCCCTTCTCTTTACCCCAACAACCACTTCCCCAATTTAGACCCTTACAATCCCTTACTAGACTATTCCAATGGCCCTTAAATGTTCTCTCTGACTCTAGTTTCTCTTTCCGCTACCTTCTTCTTGACGGAACTACCTGAGACTTTTTCCTAGCTCACAAGTGGCATGATATCAGCTTCAATGACCTTCAGTGCTTCTTAATACTGGTAGCGTCAACCGCCTACTCCTTAGCAAAGCACCAAACTCCTCACTGATCTCATCCCAGGTCACTTTCCTAGCTTCATCTCTCAGTACACACCCTCACTCAGCATCAACACTGCAGCTAAAAAGAGCTGCACATTGGGTACTTTGAGTTTTTTTCACCCTGCCTCTTTTTACTTCTTCTATCAAGAAACCCTTCCCTTGATAGCCAGCTCACTCTTCCTGCCCTGGATGATATTGACCTAATTCATGAGACCATCCTTGGTCCTTTCAGTAGGAATTAATCATTCCTTCCTCTGTGTTCCATCAGGTTCTAAAATTTCTTCTCTGTGGAATATGAATCATACTCTTCCTTGTTATTTGGTATATGTCTTAATCTCCTCCAGTAAACTGCAGGCTCTTTAAAAATGTATTCATCTCCATATCCCTTATGGGGCTTATACCCTGTGCTAGGCATGATTTCAAATGCTGCAGGTGTGTTAGCCATTTTTTAATCCTCCTAATAACTGTACAAAGTAGATCCTTTTATCCCCATTTCTCAAATAAGTAGAGCTAGGTACAGGCAAGTTAGATAATTTGCCTACCTTCCCAGTGCTAGTATGTGTGGGAGCTAGTCAGACTGACCCCAGAGTCCGTGTACTTAAACACTGTACTATGCATATATTTAAATTTATTCAAAGAAAGCATTTAAATATTTCCAAAGACTGATAGAAAATGCTGTAAGAGAAGGCAATAGGAATATCAGTGAGAAATTCAGACTCAGAAAGCCCAGAGAAGTTAAGTTGCTTACCTGAGTTCACACAGTGAGTAATAGGCAGAGACAGAATGAAATCTGGGTCTCCAGAGGCTGATCTACTGTTCTTTAAACTAGATCATGGCTGCCATGTGGTTCCTATGGAGTGATTGGGCAACAAAAAGAAAAAAAGATGAGAAATATAATTGAGTCTCCTGTAATTGTAAAAAGTAATGAGAAACTCAGGCAAAGATGGATCTCAAGATACTGCAAGCAAACTCTAATAAACACATCTTGCAGATGAATTTTCTTAAGCTCTAAAATGCAAAAACCTAAATCCATGGATCCAAGTAAATGCAAAATGCAAATGGAGAGAACCTACAAAACAATTGCAAACTCTTTTTTAGGGACTTACCATATGTTGGGAGCTGTGTTTGCCCTTGATCTAATTTAATCCTCACAACAAACCCATTGTTATTATTATTAGCCTCATTTTATGGAGGAGGGAACAGTCTCTGAGGAATTGAATGACTTTCCTAAGGTCACAGAGAGGCCAAGAAGTAGCAGGTATTGAAAGGAGCACTGGGTGTGGTGCCTAAGCAATGAATTTTGGAACACTCAAAAAAAAAAAAAAAAATTAAAAAAAAAAAAAAGGAGTAGCTGTGGGATACATATTCCAAAGGGGTGCAATTTTTCAGAAAATGGAAGTTTATTCCTTAAAGTCCTAAAACCATTTTGGATTTTAGCGCTTTCATATGTTGTACAAACTTTCTTGCCTTCCAAGAGAAAGAATTGTAATATATTTTAATCTTTTGCATGGTTCCCAAAATCATTATGTGTGTCCCTACATCCCAGCAACCTTCAAAGTGGTTGTAAATAGGCAATTATCATACAATGCCTTTTTAAGGCGGGTGTGTCTAGTGTCTCACAATAAAGGTTCTTTAAGTTTCCTAGTTTATTTAGTCCCTTTGCCTGCTTTTGTAGTTTTCCCACCCCTTATCTCATCAAAACACAGCAGCTATTATTTCTGGCAGTTTTTTGCTTTCATATCCTCTCTTTCTGCCATGGGCTGGGAAACTCTGTTAGAATTTGGTAGAACTTCAGAGCTTTAAAATTTAAATGAAGGGCTAAGATACCTGATCATAAGTGAAGTTCCTGAGCAGAAGGGAAGCCATGCATTTTCCCCTTACTGATCAAACCCCTTTCTTTAGCTGTATCCTAACCATTTAAATGCTAGACAAATGCTCGGGGCTTGGTGGGAGTTGGATATGACCGTATAATGTTTCTGTGTAATGAGGCTTATCAGGAAGAATAAAAATGCAACCATTTTAAAGAAAATATAATAAGATAGTCTAATAGGATCAGACTGTAAAAATTCAACTGTTGTTTTTATTCTGTATTAAATATTAAAGAGGTGATACGGTAAGAACCCGGACATAGACCTAGAAATACCTAAGTATACCATCTCTTTCTACTGCTTTCTGACAATTGACTTTGGGCAAGTTACTTAATTTTCTCTGAGCTTCCATTTTTTATCCCATCTTAAATTGTGGATAATAATAAAACCTACCTCAAATATGGAAAGTATCTTATATATAATAGCTTTAAAACCCCATATAATAGAGTTGAGATCCTATTTTTGTTACTTGAAATTAAAATACACTTAGCCTTAAAGTTAAATTCATGGTATAGAATTTATCACTCATAATTATATGGCACAAAAGTTAAAGAATTCATGTGGTCATCTTAGAAATTCTAAAGCTAGTAGAGTTTTATTTTCAGAGTGTCTGTATGGGTTGAATTTACCAATAATCATTTGAGACAGATGGCTTAAATTCAGAAGTTTCTTGCTAAATATCTGTTGGAGGAATAGATGGATGAAAAGAAATATCAACACTTAGACACAAAGTTAATATTTAAAAAGGATGAATTATGGATGAATGTGTGCATTTGCATATGTGTGTATATATATATTCATTCATTTATTTGTTATCTCAATATCTGCTAAGAAATATATATACGTGTGTGTGTGTGTATGTGTGTGTGTACAGTTGTATCCATCCATATCTGCTAAGAAAAATTATTCTACCTAAATTAGAAGCATCATTTAATACAAGAAGATCAATTTAGCAATACCTACCCAGACTTGAAGTATGAAGGATTCTCAGAAACGTGGAACTGGAAGGAAGAGGAGAGAAACCAGGTAAAATAACAATGGAGGTGGGAATAGCACAGAACCTGGTCCAGCAATAAAGACTGGCCCAGGGAAAGGGAGCTGGATAGTCTAAGGCTTAGAATCCAGGGGTACAGCAAACATGGCACAATTCAGGAAACCATTACTCCTGGGTAGTCAGGTCTTACAGATAGAGTGCGCAGAAATGGCCAATTCCAAAAGAAGGAGAACAGAGAGTCTCAGGAAATGAAAAGGACAGCAATCAGTAATGGCAGTCCTGGGAGATTTTCCCATTTCTTACAGAGTTGGGGCCTGCAGTCTATTGTACCAGGATGGTGCCCAGCCCTCACAGAAAGAGACTCGAAGGACCCAAACAGGCTGGTATTTGGGGCCAGTCAGTGGAAATAGGCAGAGAGATATATTGCTGACACTATTGTGGCTAAGGCAGAAGCTTGAGGGAACAAAGGTACCAGACCAGGTAAAAGAGAGAGTAGCAAATAATATATAATCTAACCATGTGACAACAAAATAGTGGTTAGCCTGAGTCTAACTGTTAAGGACAAGATTCAAGGAAGAAATGGAGCCCGCGCCCATGGCTGGGCTGAGTCCTGGATCCCAGGTCTAGGGTGAGACTCATTTTCAAGTCCTCCTAAATAGTGAAAATGAGGCTATATGTCTTTCTCACTCAAGATTAGCTTTAGGGGGTGCCTGGGGGCTCAGTCATTGGGCATCAGCCTTTGATTTGGGTCATGATCCCAGGGTCCTGGGACAGGGCCCTTGCATCAGGCTTCCCGCCGAGCAGGGAGCTATAGGTTTCCTCCCTGCTCGGCAGGAAGCCTGCTTCTCCCTCTCCCACCACTTCCCCTGCTGTGTTCCCTCTCTTGCTGTGTCTCTTTCTGTCAAATAAATAAATAGAATCTTAAAAAAAAAAAAAAAAAAAAAAAAGGTTAGCTTTAGAATCAGGAAATAGCTGGTGCTGGGTGGGGAGAATCAACAGCCCTAGTTATAAAAAATAGGGAAAGCAGAAGCAAGAGAAACAATGCTGATAATATTTCTGTTGAAACTACATTTTGAAAAGCTGCTTGAGGGCAGAAACCAAGTCTTCTTTATCTCTTCATATCTTATACAACAATCTTGCATAGTTGGTAGGCACTACAGTTAATCCTCAGCAAAAGCTAAAATACATCTATACTCATAGGTACAAATTAAAACCTTCAGTCATTATATAATTTTAACAAGCACCACTTACCTTTTCTCTCCTATGTGTCTGTAAACAAGTATGTCCTGCCATATCCCCCTTTATTCTCAAAAATATTTTTACAGCTTCTGACCTCATGTCTATTTGAGCCCTGGCTGCTTTTCAGAGGAAAGTATAAGTCACTTCCATAGTATTTATCTGCTAATCTTAAACCCTCTTATCAAAGGTATTTTGACTAATATAGACTAGAGCTCTGAGCTTCTGCATAATTTTCTCTTCATAATAATGCCAAATTTAATTAAAAAAAAATTTGCTTAGCCACTACCATGGCAATTCAATGAAAGGATACAAAGGAATAGCAAGTATTTGGAGCAAATATGATTATGACATGGTCCCTGTCCTCAAGAAGCTTTAAAACTAGTCAGATAAATAGATACAAGTAATGAAGTACGCTAAAATTGAATGAAAAAAATACAATAACGAAGAAGCAAAGAATATGGAAGCAGAAGCAATTAATTTCAACTTAAAGTGTATATGTTACAAAGTTCAAAATCACCTCCCCTGTGCATTTTCTGGACCCTAAAACAAATTGCTACTCTCTTTCCAACCTCAGAAGGAACTTTCTTAGACATCCTACCATCTCAGTTTTATGTCCCCCACTCTCCAAGTAGTCTGAAAATTGAGGGAGGACTTTGTGTCTCTGGTACAGGTCCTTGGACATAAGCGACATTTAATCTCCATTTTTAAGTTGAACAAAAATACACATGCACACACACAAAATAAATGCGTATTGTTTGAGGAGATAATAATTATTCTTAATACTTTGATTCCAAAATATTGCCCCCAAGCATCCATGATTAACATGTTGAATTAGAGATGGTTCATATACCACTAGCTTCAAAACAACTGCTTCAGCTATTTTTAATAAAGAAAATTATGAAATCATTATTCAATTTTCTGATGTAGCAGCACAAATAATTTAGGGAAAATCTAGACAAAACACTACTTTAAGATATATAATGTAAATATCTCTAAAATTAAATTTCACTTACATCTAAGCATAAAAATACTCAATAAGGTTATATCAAAAACAAAAACCCACTTTTTGCAGAGGGCAATAACTATATCACTACATTTTTGATTACTGGTTTAGGCCAATATTTAAATTCATTAAAAAGAAAAGGCAACAGTGTAAGTCGTGTATATTAATTTAAAATAATTAAAGTCTTGAAATCAAGACCAAATCCAGAACACTGAAACCAATAAATGCATAATTTCTGGTGAAGTATTTTCCTCTAAGTCACAGAATACAGATGACTTTTGAGGTGAACCTTCCATTATAAACAGACAAACCTTGTCTGACCCTTCCCATTGTTAACCTCTTTCCCAAGCCACACTTCCCCCCTGGGAATAGAAGGGCTGGTATTCAGTTCCCACATTCAGAGTTCTTAGATCTCCAATCTTTGCAAGTTATTTCCCCAAAGAGTTTGATAAACAAGGATCATTGTATAAATTACTTTCTTCTTAATAAGACTATGATAGGTAGGAGTAGAGGCTCTAATAAATGTGTGTTGGAAGAAAAAAAAGAAAAGAAGGATGGTAAGAAGAAAGAAGTGAGTGGGGAAAAGAAGGAATTCTGGCAAGAAGGGAGGAAATGAAAGAAGGAGTGGGGAGAATGAGTTCCATTTTACCCAATGAATTAAAGTTTTCCTAATGGCTTATAGTAAATTGGGAAACATTTATTCAAGAAAAATTTAATTTTGGAGGGCGTCTGGTGGCTCAGTTGGTTAAGTGTCCAGATCTTGATTTCAGCTCAGGTCAGGATCTCGGGGTTTTGAGATCAAGCCCCATTGAGCCTGATGTTGGGCTCCGTTCTCAGTGGAGAGTCTGCTTGGGATTCTCTCTCTCCCTCTGCTTCTTCCCCTCCCCTGGCTCTCTCTCTCAAATAAATAAATAAATCTTTAAAAGAAAGAAGGAAAGAAAGAAAGAAAGAAAGAAAGAAAGAAAGATTGATTTAATAAATTCTGGTAAAAGCAGCAAGAATCCATAGCATTTGAGCTACAACCTGCTCATTCACTCTACACCCAGCTCAGTGCAACAGAAGCTCAGCTCTGGGTAACTACAGCCCAGAAGATGCGGGAAGAAGGGAAGGAGGGAGTGTGATGGTTAATTTCATGTATTAACTTGACTGGGCCACAAAGCACCTAGCTATTTGATCAAATATTATGCTAGGTGTCGTTGTGGGGGTGTTTTTGGATGAGAGTAACATTTAAATCAGTAGATGGAGTGAAGTAGATTACCCTCCCTAATGTGAGCAGTCCTCATCCAATCAGTTGAAAGCTTGAATAGAACAAAAAGGCTGACCCTCCCCCAAGTAAGGGAAGATAAGATAGTTCATATATTATAGCGAATTTGAGAGTTATACTTGAATGGTTAAGTAACATTTCAATAATGGGAATATAATTTTCATCTTTGTTAAATTGATACTAAAGTCATCATTTATATTATACCATACCTATCTTTTCTTTTTTACTGATTTTAAGAATTAGACTTGATTTAATTCTGCACCATTAAAATCATCTAGATTCTAGTACTACATTAAAACCAAGTTCTGCTTAAAACTTTGGGACCCCTATCAAAAAGCCAATAATGAGGCCCCATAAAAAGGGAGAATTCAAGTAAGGTGGATCCTTGGAAACAGGGCATTTGTATTCCACTCAGTCCTGGAAAGATCCCCATCCCTCTGATGCATAGAGTGCGTGGTCTTCTGAGACCAATTTGGAAACCTTCTGGAGTACAGACGAAAGAGCACTAACCCATGAGATATTAGTCTACTATTTCAGATGAGCATAAAGGAGGGAGGTTCCGCGGACCCCTCCACAAAATTCACACACACATACACACCCAATGAAAAAGCAAGGATTGGATACTGATACATGGAGGGCACAAAATGACCATTTGCTTCAGTTAGGGAAATTGAAAGAACTTATTAAAAGATAATGGTTATATTATCTAATATATAATAATATAATAATTATATATATATATTAGTTATATAATAACTAATAATATAACCACACAGTTAAATTAAAAAGATAAATATAGGGTGCCTGGGTGGCTCAGTGGGTTAAAGCCTCTGCCTTCAGCTCAGGTCATGGTCCCAAGGTCCTGGGACCGAGGCCGGAATGGGGCTCTCTGCTCAGCAGGGAGCCTGCTTCCTCCTCTCTCTCTGACTGCCTCTCTGCCTACTTGTGATCTCTCTCTCTGTCAAATAAATAAATAAAATCTTTTCAAAAAAAAAGATAAATATACATTCATCCACTTCCTTAATCCTTTCTCCCAGGCCTAGAAAAAGAAATGGGAAGAGGCATGAAAAAGCAGATTCCATATTTTTCCTCACGTCAGGTCTTTTAAATTCCAGTTGAATCTGAAAGGAAAGGTGTGATTGGGATGGTAAGAAGGAGATGAGATTAAAATCAAGTTTGAAAAGAACTCCTAACAATAGTAGTATGAATATCTCCATGGGTCAGTTCCCCAACAGAACCATAACTGGTGAAGTTTATTTTTTAAATGATTTAAGGTCTCTGTAAATTGTCTAGTGGCATATAACAAATGGAAAAACATTCACTCAAGAAAATCTAATCAGTCTTGATAAGAACACCAAGACTCAGTGGCATTCGAGCCATGACCCACTCTATCACCTCACACTCCAGCTCATTTCAATGGGAGTTGTATCATGAAAACAGCAACCATAAGAGAGCCAGAATGAGTATACTAATACCAGACAAAATTGACTTTAAAACAAAAATATGGTACTATAGATAAGGATAATCACTTTATAATAATAAATGGATCTATCCACCAATAAGATATAGCACTTATAAACATATATGCACCTAACAAGAATGTCTCCAAAATAAACAAGCAAAAAGTGACTGACTGAAGGGAGAAATAGACATTTCAATTATACTGATTGTAATCTTCTATATTGCTTTTTCATTAGTGGATACAACAATCAGGCAAAAGATCAACAAATCTATAGAAAAATTCATGACACTATAAATCAACTAGACCTAACAACAATAGAACATTCCACCCAACAAAAGGAAAATACACATTCTTCTGAAGCACACACGGACCATTCACAAGTACAGACCATATGCTAGATCATTAAAGGAAAAAAACTCATTAAAAATAAAAAGATTGAAAGTATACCAAGACTATTCTCAAACCACAATGGGATGAAGTTAGAACTCAATAACAGAAAAAATTTGAGAAATTCACAAATATGTAGAAATGAAATAAGACACGTCTAAGTTACCAACAGGTCAAAGAAGAAATTGCAAGCAAAATTAGAAAATACTTTGAGATGATGAAAACAAAATAAAACAAAACAAAAAGAATATAGCAAAATTTATAGGATACAATTAAACCAGTATTTGGGGGAAAATGTGTACTACAGCAGTATTTGGAAGGAAATTATAGTAAATGTCTATACTTTAAAAAAAGGAAGATGTCAAATCAATAATCTAACCTTCTACCCAAGGACACTGAAAACAAGAAGAGCAACCTAAATCTGAAGCAAGTAGAAGAAAGGAAATAATAAAGACTGGAACAGAAATAAAAGAAACAGAGAATAAAAAAAAAACCAATAGTGAAAACTGACAAAACCAAAAGTTGATTATTTGAAAAGATCAACAAAATTGACAATCATTTAACCAGACTGATCAAGAAAAAGAGAGAAGACTCGCATTACTTGACACAGAAATGAAACAAGGAGCATTACTACCAAACTTAGGTAAATTTAAAGGATTAGAAGGGAATACTATGAACAACTGTATTCAATAAATTAGGGAATTTAGATGAAAGAAACAAAATCTTAGAGAGATACAAACTAATAAACCCTAAAGTCAGATGCCTCAGTATGATCATTCTTCCATGATATACTACCTGTATGACCTTGGACAAGTAATTAACCTCTCCAAGCCTCCCTCTCCACCTGGAAGGTGTGAATAATGCACCTCCCACGAGGTTCTTACCCAGAGTCTCTGAGGTGATATATATCATATCTCCCACACCTTCCCAGCCTACAACAAATATTCAATAGCTGCTATTTCTGACCCTCCTTTCTCCCTTCTTCATTCCTTCTTTACCTTCCTGGTTCAATTCAGATTAAATATAAATAGATTAACAAATATTTCCATTCTTTGGTTGTTGTTGTTTTCACAAGTAGAAGTTGGTCAAGTTTTGTTTTGTTATGTGTATAGTTACCAAGCCTGAAGGACTACAAAGTAACAGACATGACCAATAGATCGCCATTTTTTCTAAGGTTTTATTTATTTATTTGTCAGAGAGAGCACAAGCAGGAGGAACGGCAGGCAGAAGGAGAAGCAAGCTCTCCGCTGAGCAAGGAGCCTGATGTGGGACTCAATCCCAGGACCCTAGGATCATGACTGAGCCAAAGGCAGACACTTAACTGACTGAGCCACCCAGGCAACCAATAGATCACCATTTTTATACCAAATGTGAGTAGGGAGTTTTGTTTTCCTGGAACACTGAGAAGCCCATCAAGAAGAAATACTATGTGCCTTGATCTCCCCAGCTGCAAAATGGAAATAGCTATATTTAACCTACCAGCCAAACAGTATATTCATAAGAATCGTATGAGTAAGAAAATGTGAAATATTTAGAAAAAAAAGTAAAGATATTATACTAACAATCTTCTTTGATCTATCTATATTCTTCAATGAGACACTGAATTTAAAACAATTAGGTTCACACATCCCTCCCACCCTCCACTCACACCTCCTCTAACTGAAGCCAAAAAAATTATCATCCATTCTTAAATTGAACGAGGATTTTGTTTACTCTTCAGGAGAGTATCACTGTGTTAGAGCAAGAGTAATAATTCATACACATTCTACTATTAGCATTTCTAAAATCTTCAAAGTTAGAACTAGGGAATTTACTGCAGCTTTAGGCAATGCTGAAGGTGCCCCCACAGCAATAATTGATGCTATGAAAGCACACAAGGAGAAAAAAATCATCTGAATTCTTTCAAGTTGTTTCTCTTCAAACTTATGAAATATTGATAGAAAAATATAAATAGGTATTAATGCTGTTTTAGTAAAGATTCAGTCTGGTGGAGACATAGCATAATTTATTTCCAGCTTGCAGGATTAACACTGGAGTTGCCACTGATTTTGCATTAATAGCCAATAATGTGTTTCATTGGTCTCTGTGCTCCAGATTTCTTAGGCAGGAAATAAGCCCTGAGCTTCCAAAGCATGTCTATGGAGGACACCGCTTAATGACCTCAACTTCTATAGACTTGTCTTGCTCACAAAATCATAGGCCAGAGACCATCCTGTCCTCTTTCCACTATGTTCCCAGTGTCTACTTATATCAGTCAGGAATTGTATATGGTTCTGAGTCTTAGAAAACCCAACTGTCTGGGCTTATATGGGAAAGCTGAGAGGTAATTTCTTGTGTGGATTCATTAGGTGAAGGACATTAGGGCCATGGTCACTAATTCTCTTGGTCTTACTTCATGATCATGTTGTGGCTGCTAGAGCTCCAGACATCACATCTTTATTCCAGGCAAGATAAAGGAAGACAGGATATAAAATAAAGGCAGATGGTACTATGTATTTTATCAAGAAAACAAAGACCTTCTCTGAAATCTCAAGCAATATTTCCTGCTTAGGTTTCATTGGCCAGAACAGTGTTATATGGCCATCCATAGCTTCAGGTTTGTCTATGTAAGTATTTAGCTTTGCAACTTCTGTAGAAAGAGGCAATGGAAATGAGTTTGAAATGGGTAGTAAGAAAGCTAACACATCTATCTTACAAGATCTAAATTAACATTTGATAGATGAATGAGATCATCAGAACTGATTCTTGCCTCACTGGTGACTGGTGGATAGTCAGAATTTTGTGACTTCTAGAAGTATTTTTGTCAGATCTAAGTTAGGGTTTCCCAAATGAAACTATAGTTAGGCGAGGGTCAGTAATATAGATACTATCTGGACACAAAAATCAGATAAATGGATGAATAAATGAGAAAGAGAGAGAGAGAAAGAGGGAGGGAGAGATAGATTATGTGTGTGTACATATGTATAATAAAGAACAGATATATTCTTTACTAAACAAAGTAAAACCTTTTTTGTTATCTAGCTCAGGCTCCCTAAACCACCTGTTCTCTCCCACCCACCCTAAACCACCAAACACACACACACACACACACACCCCAAATATACATCATATTGAAAGCATAAAGGAAACAAAAGTGTGGGAACATTAAAGAGAGTCAGCCTACCCCAAACCTTGTGCACCTGTGTATATTTGGGGGAAGGGTACAAAATAGACACAGGGAAGATGATTAGGAATTATATCTGTTTACATCTCTGCTTCAGAATGTGGGAGATAATTTGCATCTAAAGAAGAGATAAGCATTGGAATTGGTGCTGGGTTGAGTAAAGCAGATGGCTCTCCTTAGCATGAATGGGCATCACCCAATCTGTTGAAGGCCCAAATAGAACAAGAAGGCAGAAGGAAGTTAGATAGACTCTCTCTCTCTCTCTGCCCGACTATATGAGCTGGTCCACAGATCTCTTGCCCTCAACATGCCTTCAAACTTGGCCTGGAATCTACTCCATCAGCTCCCCAGCTCCCAGACTCCAAACTACACCCCTGGCTTTCCTGGGCCTCCAGCTTATGGCAGACTGTGGGCCACCATTACTACATAATCCAATCCTTATAATAAATAGAGATACCAATACAGATATACATATAGATACGTAGAGATGCAGATGTAGATCTCCTGTTGGTTCCATTTCCTGATTAATACACTGTACACGTATGATGCTTGAGAGGAAAAACAGCCCTGGTATAGTAATAAGGAATTAGGCCAGAATTTGGGTATCAGACCTGGGTGACATGCAAATTATACAAAAGCATCTCAGGTCTTCCAATAGCTGGTAGTCTCCATTCTCCACAGGAGACAATCATCACCACCACATCATTAAATCTCTCACAAGGGAATTGGAGAACTCTAGAAGCTCTGCTCACCCAACAGCCTCTAAGCTGGAAGCTGTCACATGCACTGTGTTGAAAACTCTGCCATGTGTACATAGGTCAAAGAGATGTAACTGGTAGAAGATTATGTGTCTGAGTGTGGGCCAATTTCAGGACAGGGGCAGTGCCTGTCTGTCTGAAGCAGATCTAGCTCTGAGCCTGGGCCTACTGGATCTGGAAGGAGTGGACACTGCCTCTGTGAGACGTCATAAATGTTTGTTTTCAGCTTCTGCCTCTTCAGCAGGGACCTGAGGAAGCTGTATCCCACTTTTGGGAGGCCAGACAAAAATCTGGGACGACACAGAGTTCTCTTTCTTTCTCTTTCTCTCTTTCACTCTTTTCCTCTCTTTCCCTTCTTTCCTTCCTTCCTTTCTTTCTCCTTTCAAATTTAGGTTTGCTTTGAGAATCCATACTAGTTTTCCGTGAACTGGACCTGATCTGAGGCCTAAAATATGGGAAATTCTGATCTAAGCAAAGAAGAAAATCTTTGACCAATCAAAATAAACAAAGGCATATCTAGCCTTTATAAAGTAATCAAAATATATACTACTTTGGCCAGTAAGGTAAATCTCAGTGGGTTAGAATTTTGAAATAACTATTCAACAATCTCCTCAGCTCAGGCTCTTCCTCTTTGCAACATGGAGCTCACTGCTGTAAGAACTCTGGTCAGAAACAAGTCAGCAAGGTCTCAGACTAGAAGGGTAAATAATGTCAGTTGTAGCATAAAAGGCAGCAGTGACTGGGGATACATCGTCAAGCATCTAACCATATGACTGCATTTGAAAGAACATGGGTGTATATGATCTGTTTATCTCTCAGAGATAAAAATATTCTCCAAAATTTCACCATTAGAAATTCAGTCATTTTCATATATGTTGCCCCGTCTCTGTATTTAACATATAACTATTTCTGAAAGAATTAACATATTAAGTGTCTAAGGAAGCAGGACTATGCTAAAAGTGAGCTAGAAACTGGAGGTGGAGTGCAACAAAGACCCATCCCCAAGGGTTTACCCTAGGGTGTTTTTTAATTAGGTTTCAATTTTTGCAAATGAAAAGTAATTAAAATAGAAATCTAGTAAAGGCTTCCATCAAATATTAGAAAAATGAAAAAAAATCGAGCATTCACAATGATATTTGATTAGCATTTTCATTACCAAGTTTCTTTATCCTTGTCTACAAATGTCAGCATATAAACTGGGCCTCTTTGGTTTTACTTTCTTTCATAGCTTCATGTTTTAAGCCCAGAAAATCTGGCCATTAGAAATTTATTTTTAAATGGATTAAGTGCTCTCTCAGGAGCGATCTTTAAACTTTTCCATCTATATTTTGATAAAACTTCACATGAAGTCAATAACAAATTAGAACATAAATATTTAAGCAGCTCAAAGATAAAATGAGAGCTTCTCGCTTTCTCTCTTTTTTATGTTGCTGGTAATGTGCCAAGCAGAGGGGAATTAAGGGTCTTGGGGAATATGTTGAAAGTCTTTGCTTGTGCAAACAAGAAAAACCAACCGAAAGGTCACTAATCCGGGAGAGGCTGGTATCACCTTGGAGTTGATCTCATTCACTTCAGGAATCCCTAATATTCTCAAACAGCTTCTCTCCCTCTTCTTCCTAGAAGTCTTTAGTACAGGAGGTAGTACACTAATAATTTTTCTGTGGAGCTTCTGCCTTAATGAAGTTTGTATGTGTGTGTGCGTGTGTGTTTTAATGCAGGGAGAAGTGCACTAATAATTTTTCCATGGGACTTTCAGCCTTAATAAAGTCTTGCTATTGAAACTCTATTTTTTTTTAATGTACAGGAAATTCTATTTATTTTCAAAAGACACCTACAGAAGAAAAGGGTTCTTCACTTCAAAAGCAAATCAGATGAAATAAGGAGCAGAAGGAGTATCCCCCCATCAAAAGAAACAAAGAATCAGTGAAATGAATGTATGCTAATATATGCAAAGACGATTTCAGAAAGTGATGAACTTAAACAGATAAACCCCCCCAATACACTACTCGTTTGCTAAAAATCACTCTGAAAAGACTGTTTACTGGGATCACCTGGGCATGAAGATTGTCTATCAAGGAATGAATCTTACCTGTTCTGTGTGTGGAGATAAAATCTTCTGCCAGGGAGGATTTTTCTCAAGCTTTCACGGTAATTGTAGATATTTGATTGCAAATCAGAATGTTTGTTCTACCTAATGAACAAAAGCACTGGATTAGTCATAGCTGGTATTAAAAGTTGTTTTTGTTTACAGCATGGGTTAGACTTTAATATTCTCTGAGCACTCAAAGAACATTCTCAAATGTCATTATTTGTAGCACATGCAAATAGTTCCCACTTTGAGTGAGCTGGAAACTAACAAATTAAGTCTCTGCCCGCCTTTGACTAACAAGAGAGCATCTCCACACTGTGCTCTGACTAATAGGCAAGAGTGGGAACAGTCCTGGAGGCAGTGGTTTGTTCTGATTCACTTCCATTTCATTAAGACCAGGGGAAGGCATTTGGTGCCAGATCATGTCAGTAAAGGTATACTTTCAGAGGTAACCATCAAAGGATAATATCGCAAGGGATACTGAATGGGGATGTCCAGGCAATCTCTCCAATCCATCTTCATGGGAAAGCAGAATGACTAGAATGCATAAGTTCGTTCATTCATTCATTCATTCATTCAACAAATATTGACTGAGTAAGCACCAGGCCCTGAACCTGATGTTGCAGATATAACAATCAGCAAGGAAAATGCATTCCCAGACTGCCTCCCCCTACACATGACCTTCCATTGTCCAACTCCATGAAACTTGAGCAAAAATGAACATAAAGGCCACAGTTTTTATACCCAACTGTTCATGATTAGAAAAGCAGGGAGTCAGTGTCTGTTTCACATAAACCAGAACATTAGTGCTGAGAGAAAAAACTAGGACAACATCTTTGTCACCAAAAGCGATCAGAAAGGTAAAAGGTCTCACATGGCTATTTTAGTGGTGAAGTCAAGACTAGAAATTAGATTTTCCACTCTTCTTGGTGGTTTCTACACCACTGAGGGGGCCTCTTTCTCCCATCCCCCTGCCCCTCACGATTCATATTTTTTTTTTAAGATTTTATTTATTTATCTGGCAGAGAGAGAGAGACAGCGAGAGTAGGAATATGAGCAGGGGAATTGGGAGAGGGAGAAGCAGGCTTCCTGCTGAGGAGGGAGCCTGATGTGGGGCTTGATCCCAGGATCCCAAGACCATGACCTGAGCCAAAGGCAGACTCTTAATGACTGAGCCACCCAGGTGCCCCACGCCCCAGTATCCATATTTACTTCAGAGAAAGTCTAATTTTTGAATGATGGCTACATAGATTACATCACGATATAGTTAATGATAAAAAAGCAAGACTTTAATACATGCATGCTTTAAATAACGAATTAGGCTTATCACTGATGATATCTTTAATTATGCCAAGGCAAAACTGGAGATGGTCTAATGGGAAATACAGATGACTTGTTAAAATTATTAACAGAGTTAATGTGCTTACATTTGTTTATGTGTACCAGAACCAGCTCAGATATTTGACTGCAATGACAATCTGTGTAAAGATCAATTAAAAGTCATAGAGATGAGATATTGGATTTCCAGCCCTTAATAGGATTTCATCTGCACTTGCTATATTATGTTACACAATTATAATTGAGCTTCCATCAAACCACAGAATCTGTCACCTCACCAATTTGTTTTCCAAGCCCTAATGAAACTTATTTCCTGTGGAGAACGCTTTTAAAAGCATAACCCTGAGGAAGAAAGGTGATGTGGGGGTGATAGCCTTCTATTTGCTTAGCAAACCCAGGTGCAAAAACGTGGACATAAGTAAAGTGAATTTGACAGCATTAGGAAGGTCCTTAGCAGCCATTTGTTCACATTATAGAGCATGCAAGTGCTCTCAAAAGGAACTGTAAACAACACAGATAACTCACGCTCTCTTTGAGCCCAAACATCAGATTGACTCTCATCTTTATTGTAAGGTAGTCAAGCTAGAGGCAGAACTGACACAAAATTTTCCTCTGGATCTTTCTTAATCCACCCCCCCAACTGAAATCATGCATTGAATTATGAAGCAAACGTCTCTGTGAAAGAACGTGGTGAGGTAACTTTCACCTGATAAAATGTGAATTCTCTTTCCAATTTTGTTTAGAGAAGCAAAAACAATATCTAGAGGCCATGGTGTAATAAAGCTGTAAGATGGCAAATGTCTGGGGTGACAGAACAGTGATACTCTTTGGAGAGACTCTGGGCTCCTAGAGTAATAATCTTGTGCTCCTCACCCCGGCTTGTGATGGTGCAGCTGCAAATGAGAGATGGACGGCTTCCTGTCAGTGGAGGGGAATGTAATTCCTTAGAATTACTTCCTTAGTACAGACTGCACTAAGGCACACTAGACATCACGTGATGTGGCCGTCAGAAGGCACCCTCCCCCTACTTGCCTGAAAGATGTATAACAGATCTGCTTGAGCATATCTGAGAGTGAGGCGTTCACCTCTCAGAAACAACGGCCAGGGAGCTCTTCCTTGAAGCTGGCTCATATCTCCTGCCTCCTTGAAACTGTAATCCCACCCCCAGAAGTGCCACAGCTCAGCTCAGGAAGGACTTACTCTGCACCCAAGGGTGCCTGACAGATGCATCAGACAGCTGGAGCTCAGCTGCCCTTCCCATCTCCTCTTCCTCACCCCTAGGTTTGCAGTAGAGAATCTTTGGGCTGAGAAATACAGTTCACAGTTCTATGAAGCAGCTTTACAGAGCTTGTCTTGTTGTGTCAGCATAATATTTTAATAGATGCCCTCTCAGCTGATCACTTTTTTTAAATTTTATTTTATTTTTTCAGTGTCCCAAGATTCATTCTTTATGTACCACACCCACAGACCAGTGGAGCAGAGCAGAGAGACCAGATATGGACCCTCAACACTATGGTCAAATAATCTCCAACAAAGCAGAAAAAAAATATCCCGTGAGAAAAAAGCAGTCTCTTCAATAAATGGTGCTGGGAAAATTGGACAGCTATGTATAGAAGAATGAAACTCGACCATTCTCTTACACCATACACAAAGCTGACCATTTTTTCAGGAGAAAATAAATTTAATCAAAACAAGAAAGTTTTGATAATAAAGAGATTCAATACTAAATATCTGAAAATACCTCACATGTCTTCTCTTCAGCCTACCTCTCCTGACCGAAGATGCTCAATTCTTCAAATGAATTTATTCTCAGTTCTCTAGGAGAGAGTTTCCTGGGGTTATCTAGTCACACTCATATACAACCAGTCAAGTCCTGCCTCCTAGACATCTCCTTACCCACTAGTCCTCCCCTGTCTACCTCTGACCCAAACACCTCCTCAGGTCTCTCTCTCTCGGACTCCCTCCTTGTTCCCTTCCATTTGGGCTTTAGACCACAGCCAGTTACTCTTCCAAAACATTACTCTCACCATGCTGTAGCCTGCTGGAAACCCTCAATACCTCTCAATGGCTCTGAGCATGAGGTTCAAACCCTTTGCCTTCTCTAACATAAACTCTTCACAATCTGATTTCTTCTTGACTTCTCTCTTCTCATTTCTCTCCAATCGCCCTCCAGAATATTAGCTCCAGGCATGGAAAACTTCTTCCAGTGACTACAACAAGCTACACCGTATCTCACAGCAGGCCTGGGCCCATGCTGTTTTCTGTGCCTGAAACACCCTCTGCTAGGTCTTCCCTAACAACCCCATCATCTGGCCAGTGCATGCTCCCAGTCTTGGCTTTGCTGGCACTTCCTCAAGGACATCTTCTCTGATGTTTACGATGCCCAGCCATCCACTCCCGCAGCTCCCTGCAGCTCCCTGCAGCTCCCTAGGCCTCGTGTTCATCCACAACTTACTATGTTTCTTATCTTCCTCAGTAAAACATTAGTTCTCTCTGAGGGCGAAGCCCATACCGTCTTGTTTACTACTGAACTCTCAGAGCTTAGCGTGGTGCCTGAAACACAGCATATGCCTCATAAATGTTTTTGAAGGAAGAAGGGAGACAAGGAAGGGAGGAGAGGAGGGGGAAATGTCACATGCCATTTAAAATACATCACCCAGAGCTAAGCTCAGTATTCTGAAGGGGATCTCCTGAGAAAAGTGAGAAAGGGAGGCCAGGCAGTTCTCTCTTTGGGTCTGATGGTGCCTTTCATAGAAGACACAAAGTCCTAAGGAAGCTTTGGTTATTCATTTTACAAATATTTGTTAAGTATTGTGTTATAAAAATATTTCATATCATAAATAAGTTTACAATTGTGATTTAGAGCCCATTTCAGAGCCACAGTGTCTAGTTCTTTTTTTTTTTTTAAAGATTATATTTATTCATTTGACAGACAGGGATCACAAGTAGGCAGAGAGGCAGGCAGAGGGGATGGGGAAGCAGGCCCCCTGCCGAGCAGAGAGCCCAATGTGGGGCTCAATCCCAGGACCCCGAGATCATGACCTGAGCCGAAGGCAGAGGCCTAACCCACTGAGCCACTCAGGCACCCCCACAATGTCTAGTTCTAATCAGAGTTCCAGTACTTACGATGTGAAATTGGGCATGTTACTGAACCTTCCTGGGCCTCACTTTTCTTATCTGTAAAATGGCAATAACAAGGCTTCCCAGTATTTGTGGTGACTAAATTGTTGCACATATGTCAAGCTCTCGGACTGACGCCTGGCTCATAATATGTGGTCTACAGGAATGTCTTTTGAATGCTAGAGATCACCTTACCCAGGGCTAAGCGAGTAAGAGTCTTCAACAAACAGTAGGTGTTTTCTTTTGAGAAGCAGAATCACCAACCTGGAATAGCAAATACAGCACCTGGTACATGGTCTGTTCTTAGTAAAGTTTATCTACCATTATTATTATTTTATTTATGTGTTATATTTCTATATTCCTTTCTATATGCATATACTTAAAATTGATATTATAAATTTATGTTCACGTTCTATTACATTATATTATTTATATATTTGCTTATTTAATATAAAATATAAGCTGAACCATGATGACTATCTCACTTATGCCTCAGAACAATTGTTTATGACAGAATCAGCAGGAATTAATCTTTTTCATTTTATGAATGAAGAAACCTAGACTCAAGCTTGAGTGGCCCAAGGCTTTACCACCAATAATTGGCTCTAGATTTCATACTCTGCTCCTTGCACTTGAAGTCATGACACCAAGACCTGGGACTCATGTGGGTGTGAAAATCTCCCACTGAATGCCCACAGCCACCTGGAGAGATGGCAGGGCGAGCACCCTTTCACCGGTGCGGGAATTAAGGCAGAGCAGCTCATGATCTTGCCCAAGGCTCACCTGCAGGCCAACTGCAGAGCTTCTGCTCTCAGGCCTGAAGGCACTGGCCACCCCCAGCTCGGGCCCAGCATCCCTTTCATAGGAAGCACAGGTTTCTCCCCATCTCAGAGGCTTTTGCTCAGGTCCAGAGTGCAATTCAAGAGCCCAATTCCACAAAGCCCCTTGGTGGTTCTGAGCCAGTAATTAGGAATCACGGAGCACACACTTATGTGGTGTGCCTGCCCTGTGGAGCCTCCAGTGTCCAAAGGACAGAGGACAGGGGGCAAGGGCAACTCTGAAGACAAGCTCTGCTTTCCTCATCAGTCTGCCCACGGTTGACTCTGGCCACTTCCTATACATTTATTGAACTACAATTCTTTAAAGTTGGCTCGTCAGCAAGAATTCAGGTGTGATCTATTGAATTCCAGCAGAGCTCAACTCCCCTGATGGGCACAATTTATTCAGGTTTACTTTATCCTTCTCTCTCCTTTAATTTTTAGCCAAAGCATTGTCAGAAAAGAAGCATCACTGATAAAACTGAGGGTTCTATTCTCCTTAAAATTTTCCCTTCAAGGCCTGGATATAGGTATGCACTCAGTGGCTGCTGAAAATACGATATTATGCCCAATTTGTGGAGCATGAGGGGTAAATCCTGGTCACTGTGTTTCTATGGTGAACTTAAAATGCTGGAGTGGTGTGGGGTACATTGTCATGGAAATTGCTCTCTGGCCTCCAATGACTTGCATGGAGTCAGGATGAGGACTGTGAGATTTAATAACAGCATGGTTACAACTGTAGTTTAAACCCATAAACCACAAATGCATGTCCGACCGGAAATAAAAAGGATCTGAGCGTTGCATCCTCCTAAGCGGATTCTTCCATAGAGTAATGTTGGAGAACAGTCTAGCCCCGAGTGCTTAACTTTGCAATTCAAAAGAGCTGTGACTTAGCTTCCCTTATATAACATGGGCAGCTTTTCATTATGTTTATTTGATGCAGTGTTATTGAGGCAATATTTCATATGAATAATTCATTTCTACTCCAACTTTATCCAACAAAGTCAAAAGCAGAATCCTAAATTTCAAAACAGATCAAAGAGTTCCTTAAATAAATTGGAAATGCCTTGAGTTGTCTCCCTGTCTTGTCTATGCATGAAGCAAGCACTTACTATGGGCGGTTGGATACTGAAGGTATTAAATGTTCACAGCTATCCCTGCATTTTCTCCAGCAAAGATGAATTTTAGTGCCCCAGTTTTGCACTGTTTCCTCTTGTTCTTATCCAGAAATTGAGTTCTATGAGAGCAAATCACATTCAAGTAATTTTTTACATATTTTTAACTTTGGTTGTGTGTGCCTGACTTTCTGAGGCCGCCTCGGCCCTGATTGCCTTCTGTTCCACTGGGCAGTCTGATGAACACAGCGGGCAGGCTGTGGTGAATAAAATAGAGCGATTACATTTGGATGCTCAAGACCGCCAGCTGCCTGGGGACGACTCACCACAGCCTCCCCGTTGTGGTTATCCTCCTTTCAGATCTTACCAAGTCATGCAAGAAAGTCGCCTTTCAAAATGATTGACATCCAAAGAATTGCCCTGGCTTTATCCAGCCACGGGAGCTTCAAACAAGAGTGGAGCAGTCAGAAAGAAAAAATTAAACATGGACCAAAAAAAAAGTATTCAAAATCATTGAATCATACCAAAGCACCCTTAAAAAAAAAAAAAAAAAGGTGTTAGGTCAATAGGAGAAAAATAAAAACAACTGAAAGATCCCTTAAAATCATCAAAAAAGGCTCACTTCGTAGATGACTATGTTAGAAAGGGCGTCAGAGTCAATAATTTAGCCATCTTATTATCTCCAAAAGACCGGAGCAGGTGGGTATTTGGGAAAGAGTGTGGTAGAGACAAAGGAGTACAACAAACACAGGAGTTGGAAGAATCTTCAAATCCTAGCTCAGCCATGTCCTAGCTCATAGGCCTTAGGCAACTTGCTATACATTTTTGGATCTCTGTGATAGAGAAATAGGGCTACCTACTTTTCATGAGATGTTGCTGGAAGACTTTAAAGAAGTTTATGTTTGTAAAGTGGTACATAGTAGGAAGTGTTAACTCTCATTAAGAATTTACTCTTCAGGGGCGCCCGGGTGGCTCAGTGGGTTAAGCTTCTGCTTTTAGCTCAGGTCATGATCCCAGGGTCCTGGGATCAAGCCCCACATCTGGCTCTCCGCTCAGTGGGGAGCCTGCTTCCCCCTCTCTCTCTGCCTGCCTCTCTGCCTACTTGTGATCTCTGTCTGTCAAATAAATAAATAAAATATTTTAAAAATTTTTAGAAAATTTAAAGAAAGAATTTACTCTTCAGGGGCGCCTGGGTGGCTCAGTCAGTTAAGCATCTGCCTTTGGCTCAGGTCATGATCTCAGGATCCTGAGATCAAATCCCACATCGGGCTCCTTGCTCAGCTAGGAGCCTGCTTCTCCCTCTGCCTGCTGCTCCCCTCCTGCTTGTTCTCTTTCTGACAAATAAATAAAATAAGTAAAATAAAATAAATAAAATAAACCATTCCTGTTTTTAAAAAAAGAAAAAAGAATTTACTCTTCAGATTTACGAAAGATATTCTCCCCAGGCTATTAGCTGATCAGTAGTACTATATGTTGAAGATGAAGGGAAATACCTGCTCCTGACATATTCCTTTGGTCAGGTGATCTCTGGAGGAGACCTCCTTTAGGCACCCATGCCCCACCTCCTATGGGCGGAGCCTGCTTCCATCATGGAGGCTTCAAATGCTTTCTCCTCTCTTCCCATCATCTTTTGGGGCCAAGCATCCCTGAAAGTGGGGGGACCCTTCTCGGAAGAAGCTTCCACTCTGATAAAAGACAAAGGAATATGAGAAAACCCCTTTTTCATTCTCTAACTCTTCTGCATGTAAGAATATCCTTCAAGCTGCTGCAGCCATCTTAAATCTTGAGGAAACAGCTAAAGCAAGACTGTAGCCTTGCTGGCTAGCTTTACAGAGCTACTGAACTAAGCCAGAAATGACATAGCACCACTTCCCTTGTCATGTGAGATAATGAAGTGCTTTTAGCATTTAAGATCCTCTCATTATTTATAACTGAACAATATAGCTCTTGTTTTCTTGTCTTTTCCCAGGGCACTGAGAGACTCTTTCCATTTTGTGCTTGAGCAGTTGAGAAGGAATATGGAGATGATATTCAACATACGTACATCTTATGAACAACACTAATCAAATTTCAGAGAGGGTGAGTAACTCACCCAATGTCACACAGCCAAGAACAGCAGCAAAGAATTGAACCCAGGTGTGCCTGCTTCAAAGGCCAGTTTTCAGAACAGTACTGTTGCTACATAAGTATTTGTTAGCCAGTCTAATAAGAAATATTTTAAGTAGGTAAAGTTCCTTTTTCTTTTCTATCTCTCCTTTCAGTTTACATTCTGAGCTACCTAATCTCGCAACCCCCAAACTTTGATGTCCCTAAGCAAATGCAAACCCATGTTCTGAAACTCCCCTTTTTCTTCCTATCAAAATTTGCCCATTCTGGGTTCCATTCCCTCAGGAAGCCAATATGATTTATAAAGGTTAAAGCTAGGTTACCAGTAGTTCAGTGTGAAAAAACAAACAAACAAAACAAAACAAAACAAAAAAACTAGGTTATCGGTTAAGCAATCTTGTTTCAATGGGTACCCGGGTTGGTGAATGCCTTCAATGGACATTTTCAGTGCCCTAGCATACCTGAAGGTGAGTTTATCCTTTTATATTGCAGGATCAGATAGCTTCCTCATATACAATAAAAGTTACCCTAAGGGGGTGGTGCATGCCTATGCAGCTCAGTTGGTTAAGTGTCCAACTCTTGATATTGATATCAGCTTAGGTCATGATCTCAGGGTCATTGGGTATGGAGCCTGCCTAAGGTTCTCTCTCTCTTTCCCTCTGTCCCTTCTTCCCCTGCTCTCTCTCTCAAAAACACAAAACAAAACAACAACAGGAACAACAACAAAGTTAACTGGGGTATGGAGCATGATTAGAATTCATTTATTCCTTATATAAATATTTACTGAGCACCTCACTTACCATGCCAATAGTATTCCAGGTGCTAGGGATACAGGACTAAACAAAACCAATTTCCTTTTATGAAATTTAAATTCTAGTTGGGGAGAGATTCTTAAAAAATAATTATATACTATTTTAAGTGGTGAAAAATGCTATAAAGAAAAATAAAACAGACTAAGAAGGGTAGATTGGTGGGAGTAGACTATCTCATTAAGAGTGATCAGGACACATTACATAAAGGAAAGGATATGAATATTAATAATAAGACAATATAGAAGTCAAGGGAAAGTAAAATGGGAGAGGAAAGATGGAGGAAACCATAAGAAAATTATTACCCTCTTCTTACAAAGTGGAAAACCAATAAATATGTCTAAGACTTGATTGAACAAAAAAGAGGAAATTAACTATGTTATTGAAAGTTACAAAGATGATCAGTAGAAACACTAAAAATCCTGGAAGAGAAAAGATAGGACAAGGAATAGTGTAAGTGAGCTCACTTTTTTTCCTAGGAGTCAATAGAAACCTCTTAATTGGGAAAATAGGTTTTATCTCACATGCTAACTTTCACTGATCAGTGGTCCTGCCTGGGGCTCTTGAGCAGAACTCCACACAAGAGCCCCAGCTCTTTGAGAAAGTGTGCTGTGATCGATTAATTAGTGCCGTCTGCCATGGGTGCAGAAAGGATCAATGACAGCGCATAGGCCACTTGGAGCCGCACTGGGTCACTTGGCAATGAGATGGCCGAGGGGAAGGAGAAAGCAACAGCAGCTGTGAGAACAGGTTATATCAGAGTAGAGAGAGAAACTCGATGGTGAGGGGCTAGTGATATGATGGATTCCTATGTCATACTTCTGGTATGGTCTGACAACATTCTGAAAGGCACAAAGGAGATAATCTGTGGAGAAGACTGACAAAAAAGAATTAACTTTACAGCTCTAATGGAAGAGTTGGGTATGTTAGGTTTCAAATCCTGCCTTTCCCAAGCCATAGAAAAGAATTTAAGCCACAGAGTTTCTAAGACGTGTGCCTTCCTTGGCTGGATTGTGACTCATTTAAAGACAGTGAAATATATTTTGGGTATTGGAGAAAACTTACCATTGGTCCAATAAAGCCCTCCCTGCTGTACCAATTACCTAAACAGAGGAACCCGAGATACCAGGGTCCCAGCTGTACGATCAGGCCAAATCCTGGGAACACAAACAAAGCTTGAGATCTTGTCTCTAATTAAATCATGTGGAGTCTGGTGACTTTGCTAGCCTCCTGCTCAGCAGAAAACCATGTGAAGCTCTGAACAGGCTCCCCTGGTGGCTAATGTCTCTAGTAAAGAAACAACCCCCAGCCTGAGTCTGTGCTCCCCCAGACTAGCACCAAATGAAGAGGATGGGAACACTTGTGGTTGTCAGAAGGGCATTGTTAGAGAGCAGCCCACTCACCAAACAAAGGCACAATGAAGCTCCTTGTTCCTTTGACGTTCCAGGTAGCTTCTCCACCTTTGTGAGAAGCAGCACCCAGTGAGGTAACTATTGCAAGGAACCCTACACTAGAGTTCTCATCACACCCCAGCTCAGATACCTTTATTAACTCATTTAACCAATATTCTCTTCAACTCTGTACAGAATGATAGATGACCCAGTTGCTCCCACTCCAGTGCCCCAGGTTCTGCCAGGATGGATAGCAGGGTCTCTCACTCTACACAGTCAATTTCAGCAAGCATGAATTGTTTCATGTGTGAGCAGACAGGCTGCCCTGGGCTGAGGATTCCATTGCTTATGTGGGATGACTAGAGGAGCTCTATCCCCAAGCAGTTCACCCACTTGGACCAGGAACCCTAAAATTAGACACTCATCTCTTTAGATTCCTTATTAAATGTCCCTATAGAAATGGCCTGACACAGCGATCAGCCTTTAACACCTTAGCATGTCATGTTTCCAGATGACAGCCTACTGTGTGCCATAGGTTGTGCTAGGTGCCTTAAGTAGTCTATCCAGAATCCTGAAAACATTCTATCAGGGTCTAACCATCCAACACACACACATGCTTTTTTTTTTTTTTTTTTTTTTTTTTTTGAGATGGAGAGAGAGAGAGAGAGTGGGGAGAGGGGCAGAGGAAGAGGGAGAGAGAGAGAATCCCAAGCAGTCTCCACACTGAGCACAGAGCCTGACATAGGGCTCAATCTCATGACCCTGAGATCATGACCTGAGCTGAAATCAAGAGTCAAACCTTAAGAAACTGAGCCACCCAGGTGCCCCAACACACACACTTTTTGAGAAACTATTATGCACAGTGCATTGTACTCAGATGGTTTTGCATGTGGTTGATAAAGATAAATCATATCTGGTCCTGAAACCATCTAGTAGGAGTGATAAATATGTACATAAACAAATATAATATAGTGTACAGTGAATTTATTGCCAAAAGGTAAAAAATATTATGTTTGGAATTTAGATGTGCTAAAGACCAGGCTAGCACCTAGTCATTCATTCAACATATACTTACTGACCATAATTAGACCCATTCATATGAAAGACCATGAAAAAATCAAAGATTTTAATGTAAGAACAAAAAGAATATGCATAGGATATGTATGCGAGTTATGGTTAAAGAAAAAGGATATGAAGGGAATCATAAGAAATTCTGTTTAGGATGGGATGAATGAAAGTTGGAAATGGAATATAAAATTAGAAAGATCAAGAGGGGTCAGTCAAATCATGGAAGATTTTGTGTATCACCAAAGAGAGTTTAGACTTTATTCTACAGTCAGTAGGGAACTGGAAATTAATACAATCAAGAATCTTCTTTGTAAAGATTAACCTCGAAACAATGTGTGGAAGCATTTAAACTAAAGACAAATACGGAAGAGGCAGTGAGGAAATTATCGAGTGTTCTAAGTAAAAAGGAGTAAGGGCAAGAGCTGGAACTTTTGACAGTAGAAACAGAGAGGAAGATAAATGCTGGCATCATTGGTTCTGAAATAGGTAACATGAGTTCCTTAAACCCAAATCCTGAGTCACATTCCTAACAAGTAGACCACACAGAGTAGGCACAGGATAAATACCAGAGGTGGATAAGCGGATGGATAGGGGAGAGGGAGAAATTAAAGATGGCTGATGTTTGGGGCTACATATCTAGCAACTTCTTTGGAATAGGTTCGAGAAAATGAACTGTGACAAATCCATGTGTGACTAAGGGAGATGGGGGATTAGAAACTATCTGGATCATGGGACCTGGGGACAGCATGAGGGGCCTAGGAATTTGGCAGGAAAAGGGCAGATGGCTGGAAAAGAGAACAACAAGGGCCTGATTTTAGGCTGCCTCTGGGATAGGCCAGGCTGATGTGACACTGGATAGTTTGGGGGGTGGCCATTAAGTGAAAAGGAGGTTGAAAAGCATTGCATCAGGACAAGTCCTACAATGAGACACTGATTACAAAGACAATCATAGAGAATTCCAACAGAGCTGTACAGGAGTTCTTATTTTACCACTTACTTAACCAGGTCACATTATTACAGATTTCTAGGGCTCAATTTTTTTTTCAGTGATTAGTAGAGATAAGCTTACCAAATATGGTTATCCAGAGGATGGAAGAGATGGCAGGTGTCCACCAAAAACTCTCACTTCCCCAAAACCTATATAGTATGGAGTTGTTACTGAGAGGAAACTCAGACACTGCATTTCCTAGACCTCTTGTGATGTAAGTATTCCATGTTTTGGACAACAGAATGTGAGCAGGAATGACACATACCTCTTAGGGCCAGGATATTTTAAGAGGCAAGTAAAGCTTCTCTAATTGCTTTTCCCTAACAACCTACTGAATGCAGAGGATCTTGGGGTCCTAGAGAATGTGGATCAGCACCATGGACAAGGCCTTTGCAGCAAACCCTGGTGTGGAGGAAAGCTGCCCGGAGATCAGAGCTCTGACATTGGATGATTGTGCGGAAAAGAAATAAGCCTCTCTGGTGTTGAGCCCTGCAAGTTTGTGGTTTATTTGTTACGGTTGGAGGCCTCATGCCCACAAATGCAGCAAATATTACAAGATAAACAACAGAGAAAAGATGTAGCCTTCTATCTACTCATGGTAAGTACTCAATAAATGGTAGCCAGGAAAAAAAAGAAGAGAAAGAAGGAGAAGGAGGAGAGAAAGAAGAGGAGAGGAGGGGGGAAGAGGAAGAAAGAAGAAAGAAATAGAACTTATGATGATGAGCAAAGAGAGTGGCTCACCCTGAGAGAGCAGCTTTAGGGAGCTCTGAGATCTGTAGTATCTAACTGCTCTATTTGTTGGTTTATTTAGGGCCTGAAACCCAGGTTTCAACCTAATAGAAATAAAGATACCTTTCAGGATCTAAAGAGAGGATCACTTTCATAGGAATGAGTGAATGAATGAATGGGAGTTCGTGGGTCTCCTGAACCCTGTATTTGTCCAACCCACATATATATATGGGCTCCACCTAATGTCCACTCTCACATACAGATGCTCACCCATCTCCCCACCCTCGATCCATGTTAATTCTTTGCTTGGAATTTGGAGCTGCTGACAACCTCTTATCTCCCAGCTCTAGGGCCCATCTGCCAGGCCTCTTCTCTGTGATAGGCAAAATGGTGGCTTCTTGAAAGATGGCCACATCCCAATCACCCAAAACCATGACTATGTTGCCTTATCGGGCAAAAGGGATTCTGCTGATAGATTAAGTTAAGGATCTTAAAATGTAAAGATTATCCTAGATCATCCAGATGAGGCCAGTGTAATCACAAGGATATCTGTAAGTGAAGGAGGAAAGTAAGAAGTTCAGAGTGACAGAGAAGTTGTAACAATGGAAGCAAGGTCAGAGAGTCAGAAATAGATTTGAAGATGCTATGAGCTGGTTTTGGAAATGGAGGAAGGAGTCAGTAGCCAAGGAACACAGGTGATCTACAGAAGCTGGGAAAGGCAAGGAAACAGATTCTCCCCTGGAGCCTCCAGAAGGAACCAGTCTGCCAACAGCTTTACTTCAGCCCCAGGAAACAGATTTGGGACTTTTGACCTCCAGAAACAAGACAATATCTGTTGTTTGAGGCCCCTACATTTGTAATGATTTTTCACAGTCATAGGAAACTAATATACCTCTAAGAAACCAGCCCCATGGCCTGACTGCCAGGCTCCTTCTTGTCTTGGATTGCTACACTGGTCACACAGAGATAAGAAGCCACTCTGGGTTTTTAAGCGTCGGTCCCCAGAGCAGAAGAGCAAGTCCCAATACTGATGTGCAGAGCCTCTTCACAGCACAGCTGTCCAACTCTGTGATCCAGCCATCATCCATCATGGGCCAAACCAACCTTGATGGCACTCTAGATAACACCAGCTCTATTAACTGGGAAATAACTTTTCAGCAACCTAAAGGATTTCAGTCATCAGATTACTAATCCATTACCGGGAAGATTTGACATTTTTTCTTAAGTTCTTCACTGGGTAGCCAATTAAGCAAAAGACATCTTAAGATAATAATGTTTTTACCAAAACGCCTACAACCTCTAGATTTGTTTTATGTGTTAAACAATATAATGAATGAGTTTCCAAATTCGTTTCATGTGTTAACGGATGATAATGAACACATAATGGCACCTAGACCCACATAACACCTCCTAAAGTGGAATAAGGCCCTCCACATCCCCTTCCATTGTTGAGACAGGGGTGGCAAGGTAGGGGATTCTCGCAAGCTGAATTCATCACCCCCAACATTCATATGTTGAAGTCCTAACTTCTAGTACTTCAGAATGTGATGGTATTTGGAGATAGGTCTTTAAAAAGATAATTAAGTTAAAATTAGGTCATTAGGGTAGGTCTTAATCCAATATAATCCGTGTCCTTTTAAGAGGAGGAAATTAAGACATAGACATGCACAGAGGGAAGACCATCTGAAGACACAGGCAGAAGATGGCCATCCAGAAGCCAAGGAGAGTGACCTCAGAAGAGATCAAACCTGCCAACTCCTTGATATTGGATTTCCAGCCTCTAGAACTGTGAGACAGTAAATTTCTGTTGTTTAATTAGCCCCGCATGTAGTAACTTGTCACAGCTGTCCTAGCAAAGTAATACAGGGGGCTATCTTTATCAGCACTCTAGAAATTACACTAAAGACTTCTCTACCAGGCAAATACTCAGAAACAATGTACTATGATCTTGTTACCAATGTATTCAACCCTTTTATAAAAGCAGCAAATTGGTATCTTACACTCTGCTCATTGCACCAACTAATTAGGTGAAAAGGACTAATATTCTTCAAGTCCCTGCCATACACCAGGCACAGGAACAGCCCCTTTACATCTGTTATTTCATTTAATCCTCATGAGAGGCATTGTTGTTCCTTAACAAACAAACAAACAAAACCACAAATGAGGAAACCAAGCCTCAAAGCAGTTAATCAACCTGCCCAGGGCCACATGGAGGCTTTATGAAATTAACATCTGGATCTACGTGACTCTTGAGTTCCTACGTTTTCCCCAAAATTTTGCAGAACGTTTTCCACACAGCTGCATGTTATCTTTGCACTGACAGTGGTGAAGTCTCCCAAGGAGGTTTGAAGATTAATAGAGGCCCTATTCCATCTCCTCTGAGCTCGAGAGCTATTTCTGGGGAGTGGGTACAGGGTAGTAAGAGGATGAGAAAAGAAAAGCATCCTTTTTTATGTGTACATAGGAAACAAAAATCTGGCTGCCTACGGAGAGGGTATGTGCATCATTTCCCCTCCCTTGGTAACACTGCTGATGCCGTGGCTGCTCCAGGAGTGTGATAAACAAGTTGTAATATATTAGCGTGAACAGTTGCAGCACGCTCCTATAGCTGGCAGAATTCCTGAGAAATGGTTTTTATGGCACCGATCTCCTTGGAGACCTTAAATAACAGCCTAAAATGTATGGTACAGAGATCACAGGGTTTATTACTTTAGTTTCAGCCTGGTGTTCCGCAATTTATAGTTTTCCTGATAAACTGGGATCCGTTCAGCTGGTACATATTATGTGGGATGGTGGAACTGTCTCTTCTGCATTGAAGGATTAGAAATGGGCAGATGACTTGATAGGGTAATAACAGCAGCAGCCAAAGCTGTGCATACCAGACAGGACCCGGGCTGTGCATCTGGGCTCATTTTAAAGAAGAGTGTGCTCCCTCAGTAGGACAGCAACCTTCCTCTATGCCCCAATACCTTCTAATCCCAGAGGAGGCAGGCACTGAGTTAGCAATCTTACACTTTCACTAGAAACTGGCTAAAGGCAAACAAAGTCAGCATCTCTCACCCCTTTTTTGGAGGGGTGGAGGGTTCTCTGCTAAAAGGTATGCATTAAAATTGCACTTCAGAATCTTGCCATAGAAACAGATGGTTTTTTGTGCAGCGGGAATGCACTGTTTCTTACTTTTCATGGATTAAAATTAAAATAAAATCTGCTGTCTACACATAATTAACTTGATGTTGTTAGGAGTCATATTTTACAGGCCATGAGTAAAGAACACTTGAAAGCTCTGAGTTAGTGTTCCTAATTTTCAGCCAGTTGATCAGTCTGTTGGCTCAAAAAAAAAAAAAAATTTTTTTTTAAAGGGAAGGGACATCAATTGAACTTTGTTGTTGTTGTTCCAGTTGTTTGTTTGTTTTTTTTAATAAAGCTATATGCAGTAAGAGTCACTTTCTTTCAGCTGAAAATCTGGTATAGATTTTAGCATTTGGACATTGGAGCCCTTTCAGGTCCCATCTGGCTATTAATCTGCAAAGGATGAAAGATTTACACAAAGGGCCTCAACTCTAAAGTGTCATTAAGTTCTATTGGGTCAATAATTCCTGAAAATGAATTTGAACCACAAAACTCAATAATTCTATAGTCATTGTTAGCCTGTTTTTGTGGAGGGGGAAAAAACGTGGGGGCAGGAGGGAAGAAAAGAAATGTCCTTGGGTATGAGAGACGGGAAAAAATGGTTAGAAGAGAAGAAATACCCCTGCCATGAATTCTAGGTTTCCCTCTCAGCTCAGTGTCCAGTTTTCTGCAATTAAGAAATGTTTTCCACTGTGTGAATGCACTTCGCACCTTGGTCTCAGTACCCATCTTTCTTCCTCATGGGGCTGGTCCTGAAATAAGTTAGCACCCTTTTATGATGTCACTGGGATTTCTGGAAAAGACATGGGGTAAAGGCTTAAATGGACAACCCGTGTTGAGAGTTATAGCATCCCATGTCTCCAAGAGCATCACCTGCTGCTGCATAACTGCTCAGAGTTGGTTCTGCTGAAAGCCATGCCTGGTCAGGTACAAGGTCATAAGCATCCTCACAGGAACTTTATCAAGGACAAAGTTAACTATTTCTGATAAATTGAAAGACAACCTGGGTGCTTACTGCTTTATAACCCATAGCAAGATTCTCAATGGTCTTGTCTCCTGGAAATGATTCTGGAAATGATTCCTCTGAATGCAAAAGTCCCATGTGCAGTGGCCATTCAGATAGAGAGTTGACAAGATAATAGGGGCAGAAGGGTGCAGTGATTGGCCCAAAGCGGCTGTCTTAAGTGCCAGGCCGGAAACACTTCTCTTGGACCCTCTCATTCCCACAACAATGACATAAGGCAAAAATTGCTATGGTTATTCCCATTTTACCCATGAGGAAGCTGACACTTACACAAAATGATTCATCCCAAGAGCCACAAGCACTAAGTGATGGAAGCAAGGTTTAAAATCAGGAAATCTACCTCCTCTGTGCACATTTTAGGTAGTAAGTTATGCCCTTTGGTGGAGAAAACTGAGCTTATAAAGTTTACCAGACAAACTAAGACCCAACTTTGGGAGCATAATCCATTCATCACTAGGGACTGCCTGTAGCGTAATAAAGACGCATGCAGACATCAATACCTACCAATGTATTTACACACAGGAAAAGACCCATTCCGGCTCAAGCATTTTGCAGCTGACAGCAAGATGATTTATAATGGCCATTTAACTTTGCTGTGCAATCATCAAAAGTGGAGCTACTTCTATAAAACATCCTCCTCTGTGATATTTTTAATAACTTTCCCACCCCTTTTTTGCCCCCATTCCTGGGTATCTCTCAATAGCTAAACCCTTCCTATAGTCACTGGATCCTCTCACCCTGGACACTTCCAATTACTGAGCTGTTAACTGGAAGAAAACAACCTCACAGACCCTCTATAGAGTAAGCCCAGAGAAGTGGCAATCATTGCTGCAAGCAAGAGATGGTCTCATCTTAAAAGAAAACAAATCAAATACACACAAGCCTGATTATTTCTCAGAGGTGAGCCAGTCCTCTGTTGGAGCAATTCTCTTTCTTTTCATTCCTTCCTCCCTCCCTCCCTTCCTCCCTCCCTTCCTTCCTTCCATTCTTTCTTTCTCTCTCTCTCAAAAAAACTTCCAGCCATGCCCATAAATATAGAGCACAGCCAGGAAAACCATTAAAATTATAATCAACTACTTGAAGAACCAGGGGTCTTTTGAGGTCTCACAATGATGTAAAGTATCCACTTCCTAAAGAAGAAATAGTTAGGGACCTTCTGGAACCAGAGGAGAGAAGATGTGACCCATGTTCATTAGTAGCCATGTCTGGCCTTCCAATCCAAAGCCACACTTGCCCATCAGTGGGGAAATGGGGGAGAAGAGTTATACACACATCAAGGCCTTTGTAGTTGATATCTTGCTCAGAGCCAAAGCCCTGGTGAGGAATTAGTTTCTCTGTCCAGGGGTAGGAAGAGTAGTTTGAAAGCCTGGTTATCTCCTCCTCATGTCGGAAGAGAAAGCCAGAGACCCATTAGTAGGAAAGTCCCTTCATTCTGACATTCTTCCATCAGCTTCTCTCACACTCTCAGACTTTCCAAGGAGGGACAGTATGAGATGGTCCTCCCACAGCCTCTGGAGATGGCTCTAATATGGATTCAGATAATATATTCACTCTGTTTGTAAAGATATATAGGGAGAAATAACGATGTAAAAGAATATGTTAGCAAGGATCAAAATCAACAAAAACCTAGTCTTCACCATGGCAAGGAACTTACAGACTATTTGGGGAGAGGGATACAAACAGAGTATTAAATGAAAATACATGGAGTCCATGGTTTCATGGGCACAGACAGGGTGGGGCAGTAAATCAGATCAGGGCCAAGAAGCACCTGGAGGTGAGAATTGAATCTTAAAAGACAAACATTAGTTTGGAAAAGAGAAAAGGCGACCATGGACAGATGGCTCAATAATTATTCTTTTAATTAGGAATAACATAATTCTGTTATGGGCTGAACTATGTCTCCCCCAAATTCATATATTGAAGTTCTAAAACTCAGAACCTCAGAATGTGACTGTATTTGGAGATAGGGCCTTTAAAAAGATTATTAAGGTAAAATATGATCATATGGATGGGCCTTAAAGCAATATGAATGATGTCCTTAAAAGAAGAGGAGATTAGAACACAGACACACACAGAGGAAAATGTGAGGACACTGGGAGAAGAGAGCATATATAAGTCAAGGAAGAGAGGCCTCAGAAGAAATGAACCCTGCTAACACCTTGATCCTGGACTTCTAGTCTCCAGATCTGTGAGAAAACAGATTTCTGTTGTTTAAGCCAATGTGTACTTTGTTATGGCAGTCTTAGAAAAACAATATACCCTCTAAGAGAAAGACAAAAAAAAAAAAAAAAGTGTACGAAAGTATTCCTCATAAGAGCAGCAATCTTGCCTCCTTTGTTTACTTTCCTATTCTAGCCCTCAAGAATGGTGTATAGGCAGGTGCCCCATAAATGTCTATTCCCTGAATATCCCAGGCACACCTGGCCTCAGGACATTCACACTTGTTAATTACTCTACCTCAGTATTCTCACCTCCCATTTGCATTGCTCACTCTTGCTTTTCCTTCCAATCACTCCAATGCCTTCTCCTTATTTGAGCTTTTCTCAACATCTACCACCTGACATAGTGTAGGGTTATTGGTTTACTACTAACTTCCTCCTACCCCTCCACGCACACTGGAATATAAATTCCATGGAGACAGAAATATTTTTTATATGTGTGTAGTTATCTTCAGAAATTAAACAGTACCTGGCACATAGTAAACACCAATACATACTTGTTGAACAGAGGACTACGTGGTTCATATAGTTGTATACTCCCTCAAAGCCATCCCCATCCCTTTGCTCCAATTCTGTGTTCATTAAACCACCCTGTAATCCTAATTCAGTGATCTTAATACCAAGGAAAGATTTACTTTAACAATAGGACCCATAAAACAGACAACAGGTTTTTTGGTGTTTTGTTTTTTTTTTTTAAAGAATTTATTCATTTATTCCAAAGAGAGAGAGAGAGAGAGAGAGAGTGGTGGGGGAGGAGCAGAGGGAGAGGAACAAGCAGACTCCACACTGAGCACAGAGCCTGACTAGAGGCTCAATCCCAAATCCCACAATCATGACCTGAGCCAAAACCAAGAGTAGGACGCTTAACCAACTGATCCACCCAGGCACCTCAAACAGACAACATTATTAGATGAGTTCTAATAAATGTGGAAGGGCTTTCCATTGTCCATAAGCTCAAGGCCAAATCCTTAGTTCATCATACTTTTCATGATCAGGCTCCTGCCGTCTACTTCACCCTCACTCCCACTACTCTCTACCTCCTGCTTTAGATTTTGATTTATTGAGCAACTCATCATAAACTATCATTCACTCAATACTGAGTGGGACCTCCTCTGTGCCAGGCATAGTAGTGTCCTGCAGAGATCTTTGTACATGCTGTTTCTTTCCCTTACCAATCTCCCTCGGGTTTTGCAAAGTACTCTTTCAAGCACAGATTATCAGAGATGAGATTCAGACAGAGAGGACCAAGGAAGATCAGAGAGGACCACTGGGTAGGCAAATCTCTAGGTTTCATAGGAGCTTTAAGATCATGGAACCTGTCCACAAAGAAGACCAGAGAGACTTAAGATAGCTACTTTATTTATTGTATGTGGCCACTTCAGGTTTGTTTTTTGCTTGCATTGTCCTTCATATCAGTCCCCATCAATATATGAAGTGGTAGATTTTAAAAAATAAGCAATTGTGGTACTTGAACTCAGCCTATACATTTCGCCCACAACAGTGTATAGATGTGAATTTTATGAAAACTTGATTAACTTTGAATAACAGCACGATAACAGTTTACATTCATGAGATGGGGAAAATGCATAAAATTTGGATGATATCAAGCATTGGTGAGGATGTACAAAAGTGAGTCCTCTTGTATACACTGCTGGGAGAACTGGAATCTTTTCGGAGGGTCCTCAGCTCAGCATTTCTACCTCTTGGCATTTGCCTGAAAGAGACACAGACATACACTCAAGGAGGCACAGTTGAGTGTGCTCACAGTAGTACCGCCATAACCAGACATTGGAAATGATCTGAATGTCATCAGTACAGGAATGGCTAGATGAATTCCATAGTATGAATGCCCATACTATGGAATACTACATAGTCATTGAAAAGCATGAGATGTATCTACTTGTACCACATGAATAGATTGCCTTGTGAACTCCATGGACTTAGGGGTTTTGACTTTTTCTGTTGGTTGTCCAGTGTATTCCTTATGATTCAGAACAGTGCCTGGCACCTAGCAGCTACCTAATAAATATTTGTTGAATACATGGAAGTTGAGTCAAAAGCATGTTACAGAATATGTTCAGTATGATACTTTTAGATGTGATCATTTGTATTGGAAAAAAGAAAAACCAAAGTATTTTCTATGGATACATGTATGTATGTGTTAATGCTTAGGAAAAGATCTGGAAGGATTCAAACAAACTGGAAATTCACTGGGGGCAAAGCAGCAAGGGTTGGTAGAGACTTCAGCTTTAATGGTAATGTTTTAATTATTACAAGAAGAATATTCACATATTACTTGGCTAATAAAAAATTAATTTAGAAAAATTTTAAATGCATGATTAAAACTATGATACTTGCTCCTGAGAGGGAGGAAAACAATCAGTCCAGTGTTCTTTAATTTTCCTTTGTCTACAAATGGGATGAGTCCCAGAATTTGAAGATAAAATGTAGTCTGTAGACGCAAAAGAAGCAGGGTCTCCTGATTCAGGGCAGAAGCCAGGCCATTGCAAGGAAGAGTTGTGTCTGTGAAGATCAGGATAAAGAAATGGGTCCCAGAAATTTTCTTAAGAAGTAAGGGATAGGGGCACCTGGGTGGTTCAGTGGGTTAAGTGCCTTGGCTCAGGTCACGATATCAGGGTCCTGGGATCAAGCCCCACATCAGGCTCTCTGCTCAGCAGGGAGCCTGCTCCCCCCCACCACCTCTCTGCCTGCCTCTCTGCCGGCTTGTGATCTCTCTCTGTCAAATAAATAAATAAAATCTTTTAAAAAGAAAAAGAAAAAATAGTAGTAGTAGTAGTAAGAGATAAAGAAGAGAGATAAGTCATAAAGGATCCCAAAGTGAAGATGACTAGGATTGTTGAGTTATCAGGAGATGGACAGTTTGGGAGAAAGACCTTGCTTTGTGGAGAGATAATTAGTGGTCTTGGAAATTCCAGGCTTGAAGTGATTATGATGTATCCAATTGGAAATATCTGGTAAGCAAGGGGATATTTGTGGCAATGGAGCAGGGGTGATGCCAATTTGTAAGTTATATGCAAGGAAGGGATAACAAAGGAATGGAATTTAAATGAGCTCTCCATTGGGGAGAGTATGAAGACTGGTGAGCACTGGGTCAGTAGCTAGTCAACAGCCACCCCAGGTGGGGAAGAACCCAGGTATGGTACTTGTAACAGTACCCCTGTCAGAGCACTCAAAAGGTCAAGCATTCAGACAATAATGTCAATGACTGAACTTAAACCAATGTGAGTCAGCAGGAAGCAACTGTCAGCAAATTCAGTAACAAGAGTTCTATTTCTATCTGTTGTCAATTGCAATCAATTGCCTAGACAAAGATATCCTTAATTGATCAAGTCATTCCTGCCTGTAAGAATTACAACTTGTATGAAATGCACTGATCTTTTGTTTTCTGGGACAGGCCTCTCCCTTCATAGAGCACAAGACTAGTAGTTGTTGTACCAGATGTCAGGGCAGATTATCCACAGAGTAATATCAAATCACTACTTGTGTGCTATCATTTCAGGACAAGGATTCCTCAGAAGAAGCATCAGATTGATGTCCAAAACTCTACCAAATGGCTCAGTCCCTTATGTCAGTTAAAATGCAGGTAACCTCCATAGCAATGACACTTGGGAAAGTACGCTGACTTTGGAGTCAGTCCAACCGGGAGTCAAATCCCATTTTATTCCTTAACTCCTCTCAAAACCTCAGTTTCCATATCTGTAAAATGGGGTGATAATGTCTATCTTGCAAAACTGTCATAAGAAATAAAAGGAACAAGTTGTGTAGACACCATGATACATGATGCCCCTAGAATAAATAGCAACCTGCTGTCCCCCTGTTTCTCAGGGACCAGAGGAAATAATTCCTGAAGACTAGGGGTGAGAGAGATATACCTAACCTACCACATGGCTCTGCCTTACTGTAGCCCTCCAGGCAATTCTAAATGATGACTTTGCTGATAAATAATCTTTGATGAATGGGGAGTCAAGATGGTGGAGAAGTAGCAGGCTGAGACTACTTCAGGTAGCGGGAGATCAGCTAGATAGCTTATCTAAAGATTGCAAACACCTACAAATCCAACGGGAGATCGAAGAGAAGAAGAACAGCAACTCTAGAAACAGAAAATCAACCACTTTCTGAAAGGTAGGACGGGCGGAGAAGTGAATCCAAAGTGACGGGAAGATAGACCACGGGGGAAGGGGCCGGCTCCCGGCAAGCGGCAGAGCAACGGAGCACAAAATCGGGACTTTTAAAAGTCTGTTCCGCTGAGGGACATCGCTCCAGAGGCTTAACCGGGGTGAAGCCCACGCGGGGTCAGCGTGGCCTCAGGTCCCACAGGGTCACAGAAGGATCGGGGGTGTCTGAGTGTCGCAGAGCTTACAGGTATTAGAACAGGGAAGCCGGCTACAGAGACAGAGCCGAGGAGTGAGCTCTAAGCTCGGGGTTACCTTGAACCGGTCGCAGACTCGGTCGGCTCGGAGCGCGGCCGGAGGCCAGGGTGCCGGGAGTAATTGGGCGCTGTTCTCTGAGGGCGCACTGAGGAGTGGGGCCCCGGGCTCTCCGCTCCTCCGGGCTGGAGACCGGGAGGCCGCCATCTTCATTCCCGCCCTCCGGAACTCTACGGAAAGCGCTCAGGGAACAAAAGCTCCCGAAAGCAAACCCGAGCGGATTACTCAGCCCGGCCCCTGGTAAGGGCGGTGCAACTCTGCCTGAGGCAAAGACACTTGAGAATCACTACAACAGGCCCCTTCCCCAGAAGATCAACAGGAAACCCAGCCAGGACCAAGTTCACCTACCAAGGAGTGCAGTTTCAATACCAAGGAGAACAGCGGAATTCCAGAGGAGGAGAAAGCAAAGCATGGAACTCATGGCTTTCTCCCCATGATTCTTTAGCCTTGCAGTTAATTTAATTTTCTTTTCTTTTCTTTTTCAATTTTTTTTCTTCTTCTGCTAAATTTTTTTAACTTTTACCCTTTTCTTTTTTAACGTTTTTTAACTAGTTTATCTAATATATATATATTTTTTTTCCTTTTTATATTTTTTCTTTATTGGTTTTCTTTTTTTAATTGTTTCTTTTTTTTTTTTCTTTTTTTTTT